>NC_143479.1:5735087-5844922 GCF_027475165.1 Benincasa hispida | reverse complement strand
ATAGTAAGAACAAATTCTCTAACTACTCCGTAACAATTAAGTAAGACCAGATCGTTCTTTGAAACAATGATAACGAAATCATCAGAAAAGAAATGAGAAGAGAAGCAGATGAAGTTTGCTATGGGAAGAAGAATATAATAAGAGCAAGCGATTAACTTAACACTTGAGCTTGAGCTTCAAAATTCTCAAAATGCCCATATCAAGTGTAATATCACACTCCAGTATTTTCTGGAAAGAATAAGCCAGAACAAGATTTTCATATAAAATTGACCAAAATCTAATATAAAGGAAGGAACTCAAAAACAAGAAACAAGCATAGTGAGTTTCATAAACAGAACAAGAAAAAAGGCAGGTTATGCAAGTACCTCTTTGATCGAGCTCAACGACATGAGGAACTTTGCGTAATTCCTTGAAAACAGCTTTTGCCCTTCTACAGTACCTGCATTACACAAGGACAAAAATTAAAGAGAACCGGAACATCGCCCCCGCCCCCTAATTCATTCATCAATCCCCGATCTGATTCCAATTGTAGAGCAACGAGATTTAGATCTCCACATTGGGAGTATGAACAAATCGATTAAGAGAAGAAAGAGAAATGAGAATGAAAAATACGGGCAATAGGACTTGGAGAAGATGACGATCTGATGGGAGGAGATGGTGTTCTTGATGAAGCGTGTTTCTGGGGAAGATAAAGCCCCGCATAAAGACACTACGGCTACGGCGCAGACCATGGCTGCTGATGCCGTCAGCATCTTCCTCATATTCACCGTCGCCGTCATTGATCCAAATTCCGGACAGCAACCTACCTTTTTCCGATCAGGTTTCTGCGTTTGGCGATTACTCGCTTTGTAAAGGTAATTTAAGGGAATACAAAATTATTGAAATTCAGAATCCTTTTGTATATTGATGAATATTCATTTCAGACGTCTTAGAAGATGCAACACACTTTACCTTACAAATATATAAATTAATAAATAAATTAATATATTCTATATTCTAGTGTAATAATAATGTGGTAAAAAATCAATTTACCCTAAACTTGTTTATTAAGAATTTTTAACCTTTTATCTTTAAAAGGTATTACAATCTGTTAGAATAAATGGTAGTGAACAGTATGAAAATGTTTTTTCATAATTAACCAATTATTCGACTACTCTATAAACATGTCCTTTCTTCAAATTGCATAAAAGAATTTTTAACCATTACTTTTCTCTCCTTTTATAAATTGGTTTGAGTTCGACAATTAGTCAATAAACTGAAGTCATTGTCCTTGTTCACGTTGAATTCACATAGATAATTTTTCTTAGGGTGATAGTGGAATTTCATTTGGAATATTATATCAATAATTTAGTCTGTTTTTTACTCAATTTTTTGTTATTCCGTCTACTTATAAATATTATAAAACAACCTTTTATTCTGTTTTTTTTTTTTTCTTTTTGTATAGATTTGTTTTAGTCTATATATATATATATTGATTTAGTTTAATAAATTGATTGTGTCCGGGATCATTTTGCATTGGAATTGGAATTCACGCTCAAATTAATTTTGAATGTATAGATTTTGCATGCCTTGATAGATCGTGTTTATATATACTGGTTTAAGGGAAAAAAATTGTGTGGCGTGAAAAAGAAAATCTCTCTATATAAAGATGTTATATTTCAGCATTATTTATATATATAAGGAGAAACGTGGGTTGGTGTTGATGTGGTTCAATCTTTAGTACTTGATCTGCATCGGCGTTGATGAATTCTCTTTGGCTCTATGAATTGCACCCCTTAGAATTAGAATAGCTCTTCTATTTATAGAGTTTTCTGATAGGCCTTATGGGTTAGTCTTTGGACCCAATTAATTGGACTTGGGTCTGACTTTTGGGCCTATTAATTAAACTTGGGTCTGACATTTGGGTCAAATTAATTGGATTTGGACCAATTTTGGTATTTTAGGCCCAAATTAAGCTCATATTTGGGCGTAAGACCAATGCTCGGGAACACGTGACGTCATCAGAATTTATCTTCAATTCTAATTTGGGATCCACGTCAACTTTAATAAATGATGTGGCGATCCGTGATTGGTTCGAAATTTTTCCTCCAATACTATCTTTCTTGCATTTATGTGATTGAGCAGTTACTACGATTTTGCTATCAGTTAGTCGTTTGCAGGATATTGAACACTGCCTAAATTGTTGACAATCTGTTGTAACTGTGTGCATTTTTGTGGTTTTGCTTCAAAAGGTGTGTTTTTTCAAAAATTTTAAATGGTATCTGCATGTTGGTTATTATTATCCTTATTTGTTTGAAAAAATTTGTCATGCAAACTTGAATTATTGAATGATTTGTGATCTTTTCTTGAAAATGAGTTTAATTGGTCACTGGAAATTAATTGATTATGATGTTTCCCTCTTGGCTTCACTTAAAAAAAATGTAAAAATAAACCTTCTTTCAAATTGGTTGTGTTTTGGAAGTGCAATTATATGTTGAAAGTGGGATATTTCATATTCTACTATAAAAGAGATGGTACGGTTCTCCTTAAATCCTATTTTTTTCATAGGTTGAAATCAATATTTCTTTTAGCATGAGTTCACCGTTTGGCATTATGTGTAGTGGATTATTGTTTGATGTTCTACATTAATTTTGCATTTATATAGTTGTGTATGAGAATGATGATTTAAATCATGAGTATTGTACTATTTTTGTTATTATTGGCTTATTTAGGTATAGTATGCATAATGAATATCAAGCATAATGTTCTCATGTCGTTTTATGTTTCAAGCCTAATGAATCATGTCTCGAGTTTATTTGTTGCCTTATTGATTTAATTTTGTGAGAACTTGTTTGGTAAAGTTATTACTTTGTTTCACAAATATTTGGTGATTGATATCACATAAATGTCATCAATAATACCAAATTGTTGTACTACATTTTGGTGGAAATTTTTGAGAAAATTACGAGAAATTTAATGCTAATGAATTCAAATGATGACAAGAGAATTTCGTTCTCTCTCACAACATTAGTCAATAGATTGAACCATCATATAATGAGAATGACTATAGTAGTGGATTTAGCGAAAGCTTCTGAGAATCATTAGATATATATATATATATAAAAGACAGAAGATGTCATAATAATGAAGTTTATGATTAATTCCAAAATCATGATAAGACACATTTTATGAGTGTATCTCGTCGTTTGAAGGTTATTTATACATTTGTATGATCTTTTATCTATGGAGATATAGAAAATTCCTTGTTAATTAAGAAAGGTTGAAGCTTTCTTAAAATTTCTTCTTAAAATTTTATGTTATTGTGGGGTATTTGGGAAAAGTGACTATTTCCCAATTGATAATCCAAGTTTGTTAATATTGTATAACAATTTAAAAAAAGAGGTTGGGACATGCTTAAGTTGGCTACGAAATTTTTGTATGGTATTCCTAAAGTGTGAGGCTACAAAACTTTTGTTTGGTATTCCTAAAATGTGAATACAACCTAAACCTCTTTAGTGAATAATAATAAGCTTCGACATCTATGATGAATACTTAATACAATCAAACAACTACTTTCTAATGGAATTATCATAATTGACTTTGTAAGATCAGAAGATAATATTATGGATCCGCTTGTAAAAGACCTAACTAGAGACTTGGTTGAAAGTCCATCAAGGAGAATGAGGTTAAAGTCTTTAATTTTAAAAAGTTAACCAGAAAGGCAACCCAACCTAATTGATTGTAGATCCCAAGATCTAGATTCAATGGACAAACTGACCTTTGGACTTCGTAAGAACTGCGTTGAATTTTTTTTTCTTTCTTCTTAACTATTCTAAGCATGATGAGGTAGTGCAAGTGTGGTTTAGAGTAAGCATTGTGCTTTTAGTGATTTCTATAAGTTGTTGAATAATTATTTATGAAAAGAGCATATACGATATTCTTTATAGGAATCACCTATGTGAATATGAAGGGGCCACTTCTATGAGAACCTTAAGGCGAATTCTCTGAAACACTCATGAGACGAGGCGGTATTTAAGGTCAAAATGAACACAATTATGAGAACAAATTTTGTTATAATGAGAAGCCGTGTGACTTCAATTGTCTTAGTTTACTCTAGAACGACTGACAGTTCAAGGCATCAAGTCCACTGATTAGCTAAGTAAACTCGATTAATATTCACTAGGGAAAGTTCAAAGTGTTTACTACTTATCTCGATGTAGATTCTCCATTGGAAAATATCGAACATTTTCTTTTGTCTTTTAGCTTAAATTGTCAACTTACCATTCATGGAGGGATTGTTGGAAGAAATGGTAGTGACCATTTGTGTAGAGTTGTATCGTTTCAAAAATGAATATGTCTTTTCGTAATTAACCAACTTGAAGAAGAAACATGACAATTTGAATGTCTACGAATAGTCTATAAATATGTCTCTTCTTCAAATTACAAAAATAAATAAATAAATAAATAACCATTACTTTTCTCCCATAAACACTTTTCTCCCTTTTGTAAACTGGTTCAAGTTCGGTTTATTTCCAAAAAGTATAGTTCATTGAATCTTGTGAACAGGGTGTTATTTCCATAAGAAAGTTAATCTATTCTAAGTATTGAACTAGTTCTTATTCTAAGTATTGTTAAAGAAAAATTCTCTTTTATACATTTAATGATTAATGAATCACATGAAATTGATTTTTTTTTTTTTAGAGAAAAACAATATTAGAGCCCTTTTTTCAAATTTATGTGTATTTTTTGTTTTTTGGAATGTTATTCAAGGTTTAAATTGTCCATTGATGAAACTTTTTCTTGCACAAAACTTTATTTTATCGAGCTAATGAGTTAGGATAATTTTATATTGTTGTTTGAAAGTTTTGATGAATTTGTCAAAATTGAACTTAAGTTAACATTGCATTAATTTTATAAGTTTAGAGTCAACATGGATGAAATCAAAAGCGTATGGTGTAAATTGATACATCGTGATAAATTTAGGGTCACAATTGATGTTCATAGTGGAGTCGTGACTCACCAATGGTTCAATATTATATCGATGTTTGTTTGAGATTTGTTTTATTTTAGCATAATTATAGTACACATACCATTTCAACAAAGAAACTTAATACATGTAATAAACTTGATTTTGTAAATGATTTACTTGTGGATGTAATATAAATATTAAGAGGTTGTTTAGGACTCCAAGTTATATTGAATTGAGTGGGCTTAGCTCACTTGATGTTTGAGGTATGAGTTAAAATAATGGGAAAGAAGGGTTATTTCAATATGTGTTTTGTTACAATAAAAAATTTTATAACTCAATGATTAAAATAATCAAATCGCTCTTCTTCTAATGTTTCCAATAACTCCACCCATTAACTATCACCTCCAACCACCAACTCCAACAAATACTACTTTGCACTCCAAACACATAATATTATAAAATAAAATAGCATGCACCTTAAATATAGACCATTATAATTCACATATTATAATAACCCACTCAATGACCTAAAAAATCCCTTATATTTTTTTCTTTTTTAAAGAGCTTGATCTTGAAGTTGGAGTTCTTGAGTTTGGAAGTTTAATCTTTATATGTGGTTCTAAATTCTTAGGGGTCATGTATTTCACAGGCATCCTAGATTTCCATGGAGTGGGCATCTGGATTACCATGTTTGTTTTGCAGTATTGTAAGATGTCCTTGTTAGGATGTATGCTTTAAAGCCTCGTAGTTATATATTAGTTGAATCAATGGTTGATTAGTTTTATGTAACTTATGAAATAATCTATTAAACTAAGATCCAATGTTATTTGATGTAACTTAAACATGTACATGGAGACATACAAGTGAATCATGTTTAACTGATAACCTAAATAGTCTGTAGTATATGGATAAGGTTGGGTGCCTTATCTTGGTAACATTACTGATACAGTACGTTTTGTAAATGTTACAATTGTTGTAAACTGTTACAAATGATATGATCTTAATCATTCATGTGGAGACATGTGAGCGAGGGTATTTTATGAAAAGAGTTTGTGTAAGATCAGACCACAAAATGTTAAGCCTATCTTATAACACCATTACTAGAAGAGATTCATTTTTCACCAGGATGACCATTAGTGACTTGACCTTAATCTTGAGGGAGTTTTGAAATCTTGCCTATGAGGGCAGTCCTTTGATTTGTATGGGCGAGAGTAGCCAGTTTCGCCAACTCAATATGTCTATCATTTTGGGGATTCATTTGATTGGGGAGCTAGGAACACAGCTACACAAGAAGGAAATCACCCATTCTCTATAGTTAGAATAAAAAGATAAATTTCTCTCTTGAGGACTGATTTCGAGGCTTGAATAATGAAGTGTCTCACCTTGTCCTGGCCCGAAAGAGGTTCAGTCATACTTGGACTATGACTAATTGTTCATTAGAGGGATCAATGGTACTTAAGGAGTTAGATATAACTATAGAGGTAAAACGATAATTTGACTTAGCTTTACTTATGAGCAATTAGTGAAGGGTCAATACACTGTTGACTGGTTATTTCCAATGGACACATAAATATATCTGTAGTGTGGAGAGTACAACTATCGGTCTTTGTTGGAGTGACCAACAGTTAACAAATGTTGGTTAATTTGATTAAAGAGTTTAATCAATTAGTCCTATATCATTGGAGTTTCAATTTATAGGTCCATAAGGTCTCCTCCTTAGCTTAATAAGGACTAATGAGAATCAAATTAGTTTTGGTTTAATTTGAATTATTCAAATTAATTAAAGGGAAATTAAATAGTGTATATGGATATATTATAAAACATAATGTATGTTGATATATTAAATTTATATCGTTTTATGAGAGAAATAAATATTTGAATCAAATATTAATTATGTGAATGCAATTCATATAGAAACTATATTTTAAAATTAATGAATATGATTTATATTAATATTTAGGTTATTTGAGAGAAAAATAAACTATAATTTATGTTATATGTGATGTAATATTAACTATAGGTTATGTGTTATATGTGATATAACATATTTAAATATATATTAAGGTGGTATATATATATATATATATATATAATTCAAATTTTGAATTTGAATTTTTAATTCTTTCAAAATTGAATTAAATAAAGAGGATGGAGTTATAACTCTCTCATCCCTTAATCTCCCACACTCTCACTTAAAAAATAGGGTGGAGAGAGAAATTGTTCCCCTTTTCTCTGGTTCTCCTTCTCTCTACGTTATGTAGAAAAGTTTTACACAGAAAAATTCCCTCAATCATCTCCTTCTCTCTTGCCAAAATTGAGTACAGTCCACACCTCTGCACGATTATCATCCCTGAGAATAACGGAGAAGACCCTATGGTGGTGTTCGGTTGCAGTGTTCGTGAGATCGAGAGAAGACGATGTGAATTGGAGAGGAACACAAAGATATAGATATTCAAGGGTATGTATTTCTTAATCCCTTATCCTCTCTATATTTCACAATAGTAAGCATGCTTCATTGATATGTTTATCTAGGTTTCCGTCGTCTTTGAATTATTATTGTTCTATAAAAAGAAATTAGAAACAATGGCATCCAATTACTTCTACTGTAAGTACTCAAATTTCCTTCAATTGGTATTAGAACCATCTCGAGTCTCTAAATTCCATTTTCAAACTTTAATTCAGAATTATTGGTGGGTGTATGATATGCATTGTGAATGTATGTTATAGGTTTTACTCATTGGACATTTCGAAATTGGCCTAGAATTTACTACTTTAAAGATGTTTGAAGTTGTAATTGCCCAATGTTTTGGGCACTTAAATTCTTATAATCGAGTCTGTAATTATTCATGTCGTTCGTAATGTGGTTTCGGCTTCAATTGGAAGAATTTTGGAGCAAGAACGGAGCAAATTAGATGAATAAACGAAGCAGAGCAGACTTTCTGCCTTACAACATCGCAACGCTCCAGTCGTAGAGTTGCAATGTTGCATGCAACACTATATGCAGCATGGCCCAATGCTGTGACAGCATAAAAGCCAACGTCGCAACGTTGCAATGCTATATGCAGCATGGCCCAACGCTGCGGTAGCATAAAAGCCAGCGTTGCAATGTTGGTAACAAAGCGTTGTGATACTCTAGATGGTCAACACGCACGTTAGGCATCCTTCAAGTCGTGGGTTTAAATGTTCCCAACGGTTTTTAAGCAATTTTTTTTTATTATTGGTTTGTAATAATTAATTAATTGTTTGTTTTTTACTACTAAATTAATATAAGTATTACATTAATTTAATTAATGTTTAGGATGCAAACTTCTGTCCAATGTTGCTTTTATTTTTTATTTTTTTTGTTAGGATTGATATTTAACGTGTGGAAGTAATTTAGATTCTAAGCACTATAACTACATTAGTTTAGTGATTAAGCATGCATGTTCATAGTTTTCTAAATTTTAGGGTTTATAGAAACAATCTTTGAAGAATTCTCAAATTGCTCCAATTTACCGTTGATTTCTACTCACAAACTTGTTGTAGAATACCACAAGGATCTTTCCTATTTTTCTAGATTGGATTGTGGTATCCAAAATAAGTAGAATTTAAGAGAATTTGTAGTTAAAAGGGTGTTTTTTTTCTGGTGAAGAATTTTGAAGAACTTATTTCTTCAGAATTTTGAAATTGCATGAAGATTTAATCAAATTAAATATGTTTATTTTATATATTGATTACATGTATGCGGAATTAACCACAAAATGACAATAAAAAATCCCCTTAAAAGTTTGATTAGGTGTAAGAAAAGAGAAATTGTGGGAAAACCCCACTTTCCATTTTTTCTTTGTTTTAAAAAAAATTAATTAAATTTTCAAAAAATCAAATTAAATTGAATGAAAATTAATTTTAAATTTAAATTTCTCAAATTTAAACTTTAATAGAATTAATTTAATATCAAATATTGATAAAACACCTAATTCAAATATGAATCACTATTCATTTATATAATATTTAAATCATAATTAAATATTTTCAACTCTCTAATTTGTTTAATTCTATAATTAAATATTTTAATTATATCGCATATAATTAATAATTCCCTCAATCCGAATTTGAATGTTTCAAATTCTCTCATCATATTATTCTAAGGTTTAGTCCATTTATGAGCTAATATGAGTACCTAAGAGATCTACAGATCATGAGCTCCAACGATCCAAGGTTAATTGGTTAAACTCTTTTAACCGAATTAACCAACATTCATTAATTACTGAGTCACTCCACTAAAGCCCAATAGTTGCACTTTTCTCACTGTAGATATATTTATGTCCACTTGATTTAACCATGATCTGTAAGTCAATCCTTCATAGGTTATTCATATTTACAGCTGGGTCATAATTATCGTTTGATTCTTGAATACATCTTGCTCCTTAAGTCTCCACTATCCACTAATGAACAATTAATTTGTGGTCCTACTACTAAACTGAGTCCCTCTCAATCATAGAGAGGATGGGGTCCCATGTTCAACACTAGGAGTGAGTACTTAAGAGAATAGTCTATCTACTATTCCTAAAGTCAGGTAGGAGCGAATTTCATCTTGCAGAACTATGTCCTCAGCTATCTATTCATTGTTACCCTTAAAATGAAAGTCTTATTGAGTTGACATTGTTGAGCCACTCTCAACCATGCAGATTAAAGGATAATCCCGAATAAACAGGAGTTCATAGTTAACTCAGAATTAAGATCGAGATACCTTAAGTCATTGAGTTGAAATAGTCAGTTTTAACAGTAAACGGTGTTATAAAGAAAAGTGACTATCTCGTGGTTTCAATCTTATGAAAACATCTTTTGCATAGGATGCCTCCACCCGTATGTTTCTACATGAATGATTTCGAGATCATATCATTTTTATCAAATACAAAGCGGGCTACATCCATAGTGTCCCTAGGGTAAAGTACCCAATTTTATCCTTATACTTATAGACCGTTTTGACTATATACTCAAACATGATCCTCTTTTATGTCTCTACATAAAGTTTAAGTATTCATGCTATAGCTAGGGGTTCATTAGTTTATTGGATTTATGCTATTACAAGTGCAATTTATATGTTAAATAACAACTTTGTTGAATAAACCTAAATAACAACTTTATTGAAAATAGAATATGTCCAAAGATTACAAACTGTGAGTTTTAAGACATACAACCCAACATTTTTATTATACAAGTGATGTATGATTATTTACTGTATTGCATAGCGTATGCTATATAATATAAAAAATCCCACAATAGAATAAACATTATTTCATGCATTATTCTAATATAAATGTTATAGTATATAGTTGCATGATTTAGTTAAGTATGCTTATGCATCATATTTAATATAATTGTTATATTATATGATTACATGCATTTATAACATATCCATGCATCATTTTATATTATAAGTGTTATAATATATAGTTATGGATGATAGTTGATTATTATTAATAGCTCTCAAAAAGAGCTATTATTCCTAACTTAATTCGGGCTCATTATCGAATTTTATGTGTTTATTTTCCTTATTTTGTAGGTATCAAGCAATGAAGAGGTAGAATTGGGGATTTGGAGCAAATTAGGGTTAATTTGAAGCAATTTGGAGTTGATTTGAGCATCTAGGCTTCAAAGGAGTTGAAAAGACCAAAATGCCCCTGTCGAAGCGTCACAACGCTCAAGATTGGTCTAAGTCTGATGCTCGTGCAACACTTGAAGGCGTAGACTGTGATGTAGGGGAGTGTTGCAATGCTGCCCCAAGTGTCACAACGCTCCGAATGTTCAACCTCGCCACCGTTACAATGCAGCCTGACACTTCACTCCAACATTTAAGGTCAGAATGCCCAGCGTTGTAACCCTCTTCTAGAGCGTTGTGACGCTATGACAATTGACGGACAAGCAACGAAGCGCACATGTGAGACAATGTCAGGTCTAGCGTTGGACTTCTTGCCTAATGCTCCCCTTTAGCATTGCAACGCTGCCCTGAATTTTTCTATAAATACTCATCTTCGTTTTAGGTTGAAACATGCTGAAAATTATATTATTCTTCAATGGAGGCTAAGGAGAGGCCTTGACTTCTTCCTTTTCCTTTATGTTTCAATATCCTTAGGTTAGTTTTTATTTTATTTTCGGATTATGGGCGTGTTTTGCATTGTATCCCATTGGTTTGTTTATGAATCGATGAGGTAATCTTTTGTTTAGTTCTTGGATCAAGCGTTCTTGTATTTTGATGAGTTTTCTATCCAATTTTGTGCTTTAAATTAGAATTATGTTTTTCTTTGAATCTCGCATGGTTTAGATTTACTTTCATGTGTTGGATTGACGCTCCTATCATGATCGCATGTCTTAACTAGTTAAGTTATGTATCCTTGTAATCGTCCATGCTTTGAATGTACCCTCGTAGAACTGATTAGATGAGCATGCTTAGGTGTATAGGATGACCTTGAGTCTTTGCATCGCACGTTTAATCCATATTTAAAGAATAAATCATTATTCTTAGTTAGGGCACGGTCTTTCCAGCCTTAATTACGAGTTAGGACGTTTGGTTCAGTTCGGATTAATTGATTGTCGGCCTCTATAGAGATTAGTTAATTCGCATCAATTGAGTAGCTATGCATGCATAACTCAATTATATGATATGTTGGCAGAAAATAATGATTTAATTTACATTGAATGGCTACTTGATCCGAGAACTAGATGAATCCATTACCATTCTGTATATCCCTTGCAATTTCCTTTTCTTGCATGTTTTCAATTTCAAATCCAAAAACCAAAACTTAGTTTTTACTGTTTTACCGCGGTCAAATCTAACCCAAAAGAAATTAATTCTTCGCTTCTCTATGGTTTGACTCTGCACTTACCACTGTTGCTACGTTTTAGTAGTAATAAGAGTATTTCAATGATTTTACAAATTTTATTTTGATCAAGTTTGAGGCTTATTAATGACGTAAGTTTCAGGCCTATCAGTTATATTTATTTTCATTACTTTATTATATAATGTTGATGATGTTGACAATCAACATGCAAAAGGAATTTTGATCTTAAGCACTCTAACTACATCAATTTTAGCCATTAAACATGCATGTTCATATTTTACAGAAAGCAGGGTTTAGAAAAACAACCTTTGAAGAATCCATGAATTGCTCCAAACAATTGTTGTAATCTAAAAGTAGGGTTTAGAAAAACAACCTTTGAAGAATCCATGAATTGCTCCAAACAATTGTAGTAATCAACTCACGAACTAGTTGTAGACTACCATAAGGACTTCTCTACTATTCTCTTGGTCTTAGATTGGATGGTGGAATCCAAATTAAGTAACGGATTTTAGATGATTTTGGAGTTAGATAGTGAGAAGTGCAAAAAATTCAGAAAACAATAGAATTTCTTCAATTTGTGAGTTTGCATGAATAAATAATCTGAATTAAATCTACTATTTTATAGAAAAATAGCATACAAATTCATTAAACCACAAATTGACACTCAAATTTTCACTAAAACAATTGATTAGGTGTTTGAGAAAATGGAAAATGTGGGATAATCCCACTTTTCATTTTCTTTATTTATTTGTTTTATTTTAAAAAAATTAATTTCATTTAAACAAAAATCAAAGTAATTTAAAATAATATTAATTTTATATTTGAATTTCATAAATTCAAATTTTCATAAACTCAATTTAAATTAATAATTAATTAATTAAATTTAATATCAAATATTAAATTAATAAAACACCTAAATTAAATATGAATCACTATTCATACATATAATATTTAAATCATATTTAAATATTTTCAACTCTTCAAATTTGTGTAATTCAATAATTAAACATTAATTATATTAAATATAATAATCTAAAATCCTAATCCGAATTTGAACATTTCAAATTCTCTCAACACATTATACTAAGGTTTAATCCATTTACGAGCTAGTAGAGCAACCTAATGGACCTATAGATCATGAGCTCCAACGATTTGAGATTAACTGGCTAAACTCCTTTAACCGAATTAATCGATATTCGTTAACTACTGAGACACTCCCCTATAATTCAGTAGTTGCACTCTCCTCACTGTAGATATATTTTTGTTCACTTGATTTAACCATAATTAGTATGTCGATTCTTCACAGGTCATTCGTATTACAGTTTGGTCAAATTTACGATTTTACCCCTGTAATACATCTTGCTCCTTAAGTCTCCACTGATCTACTAATGAAAAATTGGTTTACAGTCCTACCAATAAACTGAGTCCTTCTCAGTCATAGAGGGGGTGGAGCCCCTTGTTCAGGACTAAGAGTCAATACTTAAGGGAACAACCTATTTGTTAACCTTAAAATAGGTAAGAGTGAATTTCATCTTGCAGGACTAAGTCCCCAATATCTATCAGGTGTTACCTCTAAAATGGGAGGCTTATTGAGCCATAATATTGAGTCATTCTCACCATTGCAGATTAAAGGATAATCCCGAATAAACAGGAGTTCATAGTTAGCTCCAAATTAAGATCGAGTTACCTTAGGTCATCAAGTTGAAATAGTCAATTTAACATTAAATGACGTTATAAAGAAAAATGATTATTTCGTGGTCTAGTCTTATGCAAACATCTTTTGCATAAGATGCCCCCACTCGAATGTCTTTACATGAACGATTTTGTGATCATATTGTTTGTATCATATACAAAATGGGTCGCATCCATAGTATCCCAAGGATAAGGTACCCAACCTTATCCTTTTACTTGTAGATTATTTTGGCTATATACTTAAACTTGATCCACTTTTATGTTTCTATATAAAAGTTAAGTATTCATGCTATAGCCATGAGTTCGTTAGTTTATTGGATTTAGGCTATTACAAAGTGCAATTTACATGTTTAATAACAACTTTATTGAATAAACCTCAATAACAACTTTATTACAAAATAGAATATGTTCAAAGATTACTCACTGCAAGTTTTAAGGCATACAACCTAACAAACTTCTACTTGGACCAAAACTCCAATGGGTTTATATATACATAATGCAATAGGTTATTGAGTTTCAATCTACAGGTCCATAAGCTCCCATCGTTAGCTCAATAAGGACTAATGAGAATCAAATTAATTTTGGTTTAATTTGAATTATTCAAATTAATTAAAGGAAACTTAATTATATAAGATACAATTAAATAACATAATGTATGTTGATATATTATATAATTTTATGAGTGAAATAAATATTTGAATATGATTCAAATATTAAGTTTATGAATATGATTTATATAAAAAATATATATATGTTATAATTTAATGTGAATATGATTCATATTGAATTTATATAGTTTTATGAGAGAAATATATATTTTAGTATGATTCAAATATTAAGTTTATGAATATGATTTATATAAAAACTATATGTTATAATTTAATGTAAATATTATTCATATTGAATTTATATAGTTTTATGAGAGAAATAAATATTTGAATCAAACATTAATTACATGAATGTGATTCATATAGAAACTATATGTTAAAATTAATATGAATATGATTCATATTAAATTTATATAGTTAGATGAGAGGGGTTGTAATTTGAATGTGATTCAATTTTTATTTGTAAGAATGTGATTCATATAAAAGCAATACGTTAAAATTAATATGAATATGATTTATATTAATATCTTAGGTTATATGAGTGAAAAATAAACTATAGTTTATGTTATATGTGATATAATATTAACTACAGGTTATGTGTTATATGTGTTATAACATATAGTTTAAATATATATTAAAGTAGTCAATATAATTAAATTCAAATTTTGAATTTAAATTTTGAATTCTTTCAAAATTAAATTAAATTAAGGGGAGGGAGTTATAACTCTTTCATTCCTTAATCTCTCACGTAAAAAATGAGGTAGAGAGAGAAAGTGTTCTCTCTATCTCTGTCCTTCTCTCTACGTCCTACAGAAAAGTTTTATATAGAAAAATTTTCTCAATCAACTCCTTCCCTCTTGCCAAAATTGAGTGCAAGTCCACACTTCTGCACGATTCTCGTCCTTGAGAATAACGGGAAAGACCTCGTGGTGGTGTTCGGTTGCAGTGTCTGTGAGATGTGAGAAGACGATGCGAATTGGAGAGGAACAGAAGATATAGATCTTCAAAAGTATGTATTTCTTAATCCCTTATCCTTTCTATATTTTACAGTAGTAAGCATGCTTCATTGATATGTTTATCGAGATTTCCGTCGTCTCTGAATTATTATTCTGTAGAACAAAATTAGAAATAGTGAGATCCAATTGCTTCCGCTGTGGGTATTCAAATTCCCTTCAGCCCTGCTATCTAGAGACTTCAGCCATCTTAGGATGCCCGGATGAAGGGCGTCTAAAGAGTTTTGGATGTCCTCTTGAAACATGAGTTTTCTAAATTTTCGAGTTGAGAGTATCCCCACTTTACATTTTTGTCCTTTTTTAGTTTACATATATATTAATTTTCATTTGCATTATATAATTAAAATAAATATTGTCAACCACATATATATCATATTTTTTAATATCGTAATTCTTATTATTTTAACAAGATATTCAAATTTAAATTAATATTTATTTTATAAAAATTTTAAATTATGATATATTATTTTGTTGAGAAAAACAAGACATAGAAATAATATAAATTATATTAATTTCAAAAGCAATTGAAATTGATAAAAACAAATATGCTATATAAGCTGAAATTATATCAAATAAAATATAAATTAATAAACAGTCGTAAGAATATTCTTCGAACATTATGTAAATTTAAGACGTTCTCGAGTAGAAATCCAACGAAACAAACACAGTTATCAAAATATTCCAAGATATCTGCAAAAATATTCATACAAAACAAACATGGTAATTTATAGATGTTGGATATCTATAATTTGGGGCACCTAAAATTTTGGTTATCTACGTTCCCAAAAAACAAATGGCCCCTTAGAGTTTCAAAATAATGGAGGATCCACCTCCTTATACAACCCATAGGTAGTGTGGTTTGGGCTTGGTTGGCTATGGGCCTGACTCACTGGACTTGAACTTTATTAGTTTTGGGATTAATCAATTTGAACTCGGACTACGAGTCAATATGTCATTGATGAATAACCCACTTCATTTTTCCATTAGTTAATTAACAATCAACTTAATTTAGAAAACCTTAAAGATCAAAGTGTTTTTTTTTTAATTTTTATTATTCATCTTTTCAAATATTGTAAACTTTAAAAATAGTAGTCATTAGAACTTTTGAAATAGACGATTGAATAGCGAATAGAAACTCTCATTTTTCCTATTCATTTAACATTTATTTTACTAAAGCTAAACTATCAAATATGTGAGACATTATGAGACATGAGTAAAGAATGGAGAGAAGAGTTAGACTTTACTGGACATAACCATGTTGTCCTCACTCAACCTCCACTTAACCAAAGTTAACGGAGTTTTCATTGCTATTAAAACTAACTTTTTTTTCTTTGTTTTTCCAAAGTCACTATTTGTAATCGTTTTACAATTGTTTGTTTCTTACTATCATTTATGAGTTCAAATTATTATAGGTGAGCGACCTTAATTCTTCATACATTTTTAACCATAAAATAAATGAAATGGAGAAATTTAGACCATACTTTTACACTTTAATTTAAATCAACTTCATTAGATATTGTCTTTAATTATCTGATATGCATTTGAAGATTTGAGGGTGGACTAATTGTTAAATCCCGAATTACAAGGAAATATAATGGTCCTTTTTAATTAATAATAAAATTGTATATTTTTCAAAGAAAATTAAATAATTGACGTGGAATTTAGTTCATTAGTCAACGATAATGATAATTATGATGGACCAAGAATTATATATTATAGGACGGCTCGTGATGTTTTACTTTTTCCCGTGATGTACGGTTTTCCCCCTAATTTAAAATAAAATTGACGTCGTTGTGATTTTATTTTGGTGGGAAATACAAATAACAAACAATAAATAAATAATTTGTTAGCTCAATAGAAATAGAAATAATAATAATAATAATTTGTCACGGAGACAATTTTGAGGAGGGATCCTTTACACCGTTAGATGTCGTAATAAATATAAACAAACATAACTATTCGAAATAAATATTTAAGGTCGTTCAATAATCATTTGATTTGTTTGATAATTATTTTATTTTTTATTTTTTATTTTTGAAAATTAAATATATAGACACGACTCTCACCTTTAATTTTTTTTATCTACTTTTTATCAATAGTTTAAAAAATTAAGTCAAATTTTGAAAACTAAAAACAATAGCTTTTAAAAACTTATTTTTGTTTTTAAAATTTGGCTAAAAATTCAACCAGTATACTTAAGAAAGATGTAAAATGATTGTAAGAAATGATAAAGAAATAAACTTAATTTTAAAAAACCAAAAATAATAAAAAAAAAAAAATTTGATTACCAAACAGAGCCTTGGTTTTTTATTTTAAAATTTTGAAAATTAACCATATAAACACTTATTCCACATCTAAATTTCTTACTTTGTCGTCTACTTTTTCTCATCTAAATTTCTTACTTTGTCGTCTACTTTTTCTCATTATTTTCAAAACTCAAGCCAAGTTTTGAGAACTAAAAAATGTAGGTTTGTTTAACAACCATTTCATTTTTTTTTTTTTTTTTTTTTTTAAAGTTAAGCCTATTTACTCTCCGTTTTCTTTCAATAATTTGCATATTTTTAAGTATAATGATTGAATTCTAAGCTAAATTGTAAAAACAAAAACAAATTTTTAAAAGCTACTTTTTTATTTTTCAAAATTTGGCTTAGTTTTTTAAATCATTGGCAAAAAGTAGATAGCAAATGAAGAAATTTTGAGGTGGAAGTCATGTATATAGGTCTAATTTTTAAAAACATGGTTACCAAATGAAGCTTTAAAAAGTAGTTTTAGTTTTTGGAATTAGGCTAATACATACTCTTTTACTTAAGACAAATGTAAAGCATGAGAGCATTTGAGGAAAAATATGCTTAATTTTCAAAAACAAAAAAATTAAAAAAAAAAAAAATAGTACCGCTTAAATAATGCAAAACTATGCTTAAAAAAAAGCGATAATAAAGATGGATATAATTTGTAATTCAAAATTCAGTTACGTTAATTTACAAATAAATTAATTGCTTCTAATATAAGGATTGATATTTGAACTCCAACTTAAAAAGGGAAAGAAATGTTTTAAACATTAAATTAAGCTCGTGTTGAGAGTTGCATAGATTTATTTTATTTTGTTATTATTTTAATAAGTTAGATAATTTGATTGATAATGTGTTATAAACAAAATACTTCATACTATTAAGTTTATATATCGACCTTTTTAATGTAAAAGTAATTTATATTTCAATCAAATTAGTTGAATTTGCAAAATCAATAATAAAAGTTCTTCAAATCCCCATTTCTAACTTTCAATTTGAACATCATTAATTAATAGCCAATGGTAATTGCAAAAAATGTATAGCAATCCTCCAATAAATTTGGTGCAGTGACACTTAGCTTTTATTTAGTTATTTTGACATTTGTATATATGGCAAGATAAGTTTCAACCAAGAGAAAATATAGCAATAACATTCTTCTATACATAGCAACTTTTTTTAACAATTTTTTTAATACTTAAAACATTTTTAAGGAGATGTTTGACGCGCAGAATTGAGTTGAGTTGAGTTGATAATTATTATAGAAGAAGAGTAATTGAGAGAGTTAATATGAATAACATGGTGAGAAACGTGAGTTAATGCGAATAAATAAACCTCTTTGATAATTGGTGAACCAAATGGGTGGTTTTTTAACCCACCAATCAAATTCAACTTGGGGCCAAACACCCTCTAAGTAATTCACTCCCTATATTCTTCATCACTAATAAAAATCCAACGATGATTTATGTCTACCTATAAACACTTGCCCTTTAATAGATTAAATCTATCATTGATCTGTTACATCAAATAAATGTATTCAAATGATACATATATGATATTAACTTTTATTTTTTATTAGTGGTGGTTTGCACACTCATTTACTATTACTATAAAGATATACCATAACAAAAGAATAAAAAATCATATAGCTAACTTCCTATGAATAATTGTTTGCATGCCCCGTTTTCAAATAAATATATACTAAATCAATAGAATAAAATAGATATATAAATGATATATATGTATATATATATATGGATTTTCTATTACTTACCATGCCTATTTAGACATTTTTGCCTTCATCGTTGATTATTTCATATCAGATTATAAATAATAGCATGCATCAATTTATTAATAACATATGTAAAAATGATTTATCGAAATATCTACTTTAAAGTATTAAATTTCCATTAAAATGTAGACACTCTTACATTTTTGGGTGAACTAACATTTTAATTATATAGTAAAAAATATATATAACATAATATCACTTTAACTTGTTTAAAAACAGTAGAATATTTATTTGTTAATTTAAATATTTTTATTTTATTTTTAAAATATTTTAAAAAATACTCATCAACTCGATATTTTTTCGATATTTCTATGATAAAATTGAGACTTCAACATTTTTATCAACATCGACATTTTAAATCTAATATAAATTAAACTACATAAAAAAAAAAGTCTAAATATGATAAATCATTTTGGTTATAAGCTAAAAGTAAATAATGCGATTTTAAATTCATAGTGGACAACAAATATTCCGTAGTTGCCATTTTGAAAACGTTGGAGGAGTTCTTCATGTGTACTTAAATGGATATGGGAACAATGGAAAAATATTATAAGAAATTTGCATAAAATAAAAGAGTGAACAAATTGACCAATTTAATTGGAATTTCAATAATATATAAAGCCAAGTTGGCGTCTATCCATGTGCTTAGAACCGTACCAATGGTACCAATTTTAATAAAATATAATTTAATTATTTTTCCAATTCATTTAGTTGACACTTTGCCAACTAACCAATTTCAAGTCAAAATATTTGTACTATCCATCTCGAAATTAAAATAAACATAATTTAACTGACATAATAATTATATTGCTAACTTCAAAGTCAAAGGTTTGATGCTCCATCTCCACGTATGTTGTCAAAAAAAAAAAAAAAAAAAATGTTGACACTTAGTCAACTAACCAATTTCAAAGTCAAAATACTTGTACTATCAACCTTGAAATAAAAAGTCTGATTATCCCACTCCACACTTGTTGTAAACAAAACGCTGACTCTTTGCCAACTAACCAACTTCAAAGTCAGATGTTCAATTTTTTCAGGTAAAAAAAAAAAGTGAACCCTCTACCTAATTAAATAAATTATGCTCATTTGTTTTACTCATGTTACTTTTTTTTTATATATATATATTTGTAAATTTGTTTATCCCAACATGAATAATATGACCAATAAGAACTTAGCTTAACTGATATGCATATATGTTGAGGATGAAGAGGTTTGTGGTTCAAATCTCTCCCTACCAATTTGTACTTAAAAAATATGAGTAAATGTCTTTAATGAAATGAATGATTCAAAAAATAAAATATATTTTCTAAAGTTAGTTCAAATATGTAGATAGAAGGATTAAAATAAAATAAAGTTAACTAAAAGTCAATTAAGGTACATGTGCATTTAAATCATTAGATATGCATAAAAAAGAAAACAAAAATCATATGAATATATGGTAACATATTGAAAACAGAATATATGATATCATTAATTAGTTTGTTTTTTAAGTTTCTCAATACATATTTAATAAACAGGTACAAATATGACTGACTGAACCACAAAAAATATTAGAAAATGGAGATTTTACATGTACATAATTTGGTGTGATATTTTTCAAATTGTCAATAGAAAAACTAAAAAGAAATCATTTTATTATTAATGAAAGATTGAAAATTTTTTATTAAGAAAAATTGCTGATTAGGTAAAATACTTAGAACAGCAACGTTTTGAAATGTATGAAATTCATGTAATTAAGGGATAATGATTGAATCATACATGGTTGGCTCATCAAGTTTTATGTTCAATTAAATTACCTATTTGACCTTTATTTTTAGGACTAGGTTGAATCTGATTTCAAATTTTGAAATTTAGTTTCCCATGATTTTTTAATATTATTATTATTATTATTATTTATCAAAATCACTATTCAAAATGTAGAACCAAATTATTTAACATTACTTTTTTTTTTTATAAAAAAAACTAAAAATAGATAATAAATTAAAAAAATTATATATGGAAGAAGTATTTATCGACTTAATTTAAAAAAAAACAAAAAATTAAATAGTTATCATACATCATGAAACTCATCTTTAACAAAACTCTATTTAATAAATCAATTTTCGTTAAAACGATTCTCAAAGATGTCTATACGTTTTATCAACTAATTTATGCTCATGGTGGTTAATTAAAACTTTTAATATTTAACTCAACTGTAAAAATTAAATTGAAAGATTTAAATATATAGAGACCGACTTCTGATTATTGATTACACCCAAATAAGTGGACCAAATTGAGATTACAGCCAAATAAAAGGACCAAATTGGTAATTCCACTCTCTCCCCAAATGGGAAAAAGAAAAAAAAAACAAACAAAAAAGCATTCAAAGGTTATAAAGAACAATAAAAGTATTATGATTCTCAAAAGAAAAATAAAAGTATTATGAACGCATAAAAGTGAAAAGTAATGGAAAATTTCCTTAAAGGTAGCAATGGAGTTTGAATTTTCATTTAAAATTAAATAAAATAAAATAAAATGGAGGCAGATGGGTTGACTTTGTCAAGTTGGGCGAGTAAAAAACACCTACACAATTATTTTATGAAATTAAATATTATCTCAATATTACTATTAAATATTATTTAGTGTCTATATATATATATATTTTGTTAAGTTTGTTGGATTTTTAATTTTTATACTTTCAAATATAAAATTTAATTCCATACTTTCAAAATATCTTAAATTTAGTACGCTTGTTTATAGTTGATTTTCTTTTTGCAAAAAGTGTATTTGTAATTTATTAATATTTTCACTTTAATTTTTGAAAAAATTCACATATTATATTTCTTTCATGAAAATTATTATTATTTAGTCAAATTCGATAAAAATTAAATTTGAGGAACTAAAGTTTCGTTTAGTATCCATTTTTCGTTTTAGTTTTTGAAAATTAATTCTACAAACATGTATTCCATCTCTAAATTCATTGTTTTGATATCTGTTTTTTACCCACTTTTCAAAAACTAGCTTAATTTTTTTAAAATTAATAAAATAGTTTTTGTTTTTGTAGTTTAGCTTAGAATTCAACTCTTCTAGTTAAAATCCATACAAACCATGATAAGAAAATAAGAAAAAATAAATAAGCTTTGATTTTAAAAAATAAAATGGTTAGAGTTGAAATTGAACTTGGTGAAGTATATTAACCAAAATAATATTTTAAGGAATAAAAATGAAAAGAAAAATACAAAATTAGTATTTAAATCTATTATTTCTTAGGAGAAAAAAACAAGTAGAAATACGTGGAAATAGGGGAGGCTTATTGTTTGTTGGCATTGACAAAACGTCAGTCACGTACCAGAGTTTCCTCCTCCGTACGTCCTTCCTTCCTAATCCTTTTATAATTTCCTTATTTATATTCTTCTTTCTTTCTTTCTCTCTTCATTCATTCATTCATTCACTCACACCACCAAAAAAAAGAAAAACTTTGCTTTTCTCTTCTCTCTTTCTTTTGGCAGAGAAAAATGATGTACGAACGACATCATTTGCAGCAGCAGCAACAACAACAGAGATGCCGAAAGAATAATCATCATCATAATAATATGACGATGAATATGAAGAACTTCACAAGTAATGAACTAGCCGATCATGAAGCTGACAAATCCTTTGAAATGGTGGATTTAGACTTAAGTGGCTTATCTCTCCATTCTCTCCCTAATCCAACTCTTAATCTCGCCTCTATTTCCCATCTCGATCTCTCTAACAACAATCTCCAGGTAAAACATCTGAATTGATTTATCGTTTTTGTGTACAAAAGGGCAAACATGGTCTTTTTCTTCTTCTTTTAATTGAAGCCTGATAATGTTTGTTTGTTTCGTTTGCTGCATCTTTCTTTTCCTTTTCTCTTGATAGCCACACCCTCTACCCTCATCTATTCATTAGTCAACAATTGCATTTATTTCCCATCTCCTTTCTCTCTCTTGCCTTGTAATTTTCTTTTTGGACTTGGGTGCTCATGTCGATGTCTTATCTCTTACTTATGAAATGACTTTGATTTTCGTAACAATTGAAATTGTGTGTTAAATTTGTTATATTGTCACTATCGTATATTTCAAATAACTAAGTAATTAGGGTTTCTTATTTTGAAGGTAATACCAGAGTCATTGACAGCTAGACTACTAAACTTGGTGAGCTTTGATGTTCATTCAAATCAACTTAAATCTCTCCCAAATTCCATTGGTTGCCTTTCAAAGCTCAAAATTCTCAATGTCTCTGGCAATCTCATTGTCTCTCTTCCTTCCACCATTGAAAATTGCAGGTAATTTAACTCTAATCTTATAAAAAATTTACAACCATAGTTGTTAATAAATACTAGATATTTATATGACCAACTTAACTTTATAAAATATGTATATACTTATTTCTTTTCTAGTTTATGTTTCATATAAAGAACTGAAAAACAACAAAGCAAAAGTAGAATTATAAAATGAGAAATAAATAGAGAACCTTATCAAACCAAACCTCAATTATATAATCATAATTTTGTTTCTTTTTTATGGTGGTCTTCTTTTCAACATTAATAGCTTCTCTTTTCAGTTAACTGACACATCACCATCAAAACCCCAAACCAGAATTTGTTTCTTCTCTTCTCCTACAAATATCTTTTTTGGCCTTTTCTTCTTTGTTTTCTATTTGAAATATCAAATATGTTTCTTTATTTACCATTTCCTTTTTCTGTTTTTGTTTGATTTTAAAACATTTACTAAAATTTAGATGTTTAACATTTTAATATTTATTTTTTTAGAAGATGGTTTGTATTATTTTAAATAATAAAACTACTTGAAAATATTTATAAATATAGTAAAATTTCACTATTTATCTGTAATAAGTTGTTATCTATATCTATCTATATCATGATAAATATAGATAATAATTTATCATGATGTATTACGGTCTATCGCAAATAGACGATAATATTTTTTTATTATTTATAAATATTTTGGTTTGATTTTCAAAACCGTTCAATAAATATTTGTTGATATTCTTATTCTCTTTCGATTTTCCTTTTTCCATGTATATGCGCTTCTAGAATAATCGCTCTATAATAACTTGAAAACATAAAATGTTGTAATAAAAATATATAAAAAAATTGGAAATGAAGAAACAAAAACCAAGAACATTATCTGTAAGCTTTAAATTCATGGCATGACATCAAATGAGTATACCAGCAAGTAAATTACCTAAGTCCCATACTTTTTTTTTTCCTTTTTTTATCGCATAGTCCCATACTTCAAGTAAAAGAAATTGATATTTATTAATTATTATATAAAAAATTAATTAATTAATCCATAGAACATATTTGCTTCTGTTTGATTTGTAGACATTTAAAAATTGTCTAATAATTCTTTTAATTTGTGCCTATAAATCTTTAACAAAGATATAGATTTATTTTTAATTTTATTTAGTGGATCTATAAATTTTTAAATCGAAAGTTAGAGATTAATAAACTTGTAATAATTTAGCCTGAAACAAAAGAGTCTAATTAAGATCTATGGAACAACATAAGAATCTCTAGTAACTTGTGAGTTATCATTAATTAATCATCGATTACTTGCTAATGATGATCACCCGTGATTGAGTCAACTAAACACTTTTAACCCTTTAATTTCTTTAAGATTATTTTGAACATTTCTAGTACTTCAATAATCTTTCAATTAGACCCCAAAAAAGCTAAAATTAATAAGTTAGGATAATCTTGATATTTAAAATTTGATTGAAATGATTGTTCTAGAACCCATTTGAGATAGAGTTTAATTTTGCTGCTTGATTAAAAAAATTTGACCTAAAATTTATTGGAGAGAGAGAAAGAACATAGAAATTTGTCAATATGCTTTTATGAATTTTCCATGTAATTGAATTGAATTAGCATCGGTGGATGTGGGGAAAGAAAACGCCATTTAATGCTAATTTTATTTAATTAATTTCTTTTTATAAAAAAAAATTGGTTTATTAAAAGCGACAAAGACCTGAGAATAGGTCAAGAAAATAATTCGTTATTTTTATTTATTACGCAACTTTTCCTATATGACATAATTTATGAGATCAAGAATAATAATAATTTCTATATTAATAATAAATACATACTTTTCATTTTTCTTTCGAAGAAAAACAAATTATTTTTAATGCTTTGGTATTATATGATCAATATTTTTAAGTCTTGGTTGGCCGTCCATTTGTTCTCTATAACATGGACCTCATATTGTGTTCATTTATTTTTATTTCTCCATCTCTATATTTTTCTTCCTATCAAATATCACGAATATTGACCACTAATTTTATAACTTCTGTTTTAGACTTATATATTTTTAAATATTTTATTTTAATTTAGAATTCGAATTTTCTAGATTTATGTACTTCATTTAATATAAACTTCTTCGGTGCCTAAAATTAATATTAAAGGTAATATATAATATAAAAAGTTAAATGATAATAGTTTATTTTCTATAGTGCCTCAAATAAATTTAATTTATACGGATGTACTCGTGGTTTATAATAATTTAATTTCACAATGTAGATTTTATCTTTTTTTTTTTTTTTTAAAAAAAGTTTCAATTTAATTTGGGTAGAAAATAAGAAATTGTGACTAAAAGTATGCCACGTGTACATGGTGACAGATCTTTGGAAGAGTTGAATGCCAATTTCAACCAATTAACAAAGCTTCCAGACACCATAGGGTTTGAGTTGATCAATCTCAAGAAGTTGTCAGTCAACTCCAACAAGCTGGCCTTTCTCCCCCACTCGCTCTCCCATTTGACCGCCCTACGTGTACTCGACACGCACCTCAATTGCCTTCGGTCGCTCCCCGACGACCTCGAGAACCTCATAAACCTCCAAGTCCTCAATATAAGTCAAAACTTCCAATTCCTCCAAGCTCTTCCCTATTCCATTGGCCTCCTCATCTCCCTCATTGAGCTTGACGTCAGCTACAACAAGATCACCTCTCTCCCAGACTCGATTGGTTGCCTCAAGAATCTCAAGAAGTTCAATGTTGAAGGTAATCCTCTTGTTTCGCCTCCACCGGAGGTGATCGAGCAGGGATTAGATTCTGTGAGGATGTACTTAAGTGATAAGATGAATGGAGTCCATAGAGGTTCCCAAAAGAAAAGATCGTGGGTGGGAAAATTGGTCAAGTATGGAACTTTCAACAGCAGAGGCAACACGGTGAGTCGAGAGGAGAAGGAGGGGTTTATCATGCCAGAGTATCGGTCGATTGATGGTCTAGCATCACCGAGATATATGGGGATGTTCTCCCCACGTCGCTTGTTCTCACCTCGACACTCATTCTCAAAGTGAGAAACGCAAAACATTTCCAAAAGAAATTTGAAAGATTTAAGGGAAGTAATAAGTTAATAAGACATTGTATAGGTTAAGTTGTGATACAGGGTGTTGTTATAGTTATGGGTACTAAAAATAGGGTTTTGAAGTAGGGATGTGTTTGTTTGGTTGCTTGTAAATGCAAAGACAATTGTTGTATATGATCTATAAAACTTCAAGTGAAAGTTAACCTGTTTTTGTTCCTTTTTGCCAACATCTCTTAATTTGTGTTGTTTGATTCATAGGATGATTAAAATATGAATCATATATATGATAGAAAAAAATAAATAAATACTAAAAATTGTGTTATAGATATAAAATGTCAATGCATCTAAGTATATTCACTGATGAACATGTGTGATTTGTTTCCCCATTTTTCTGCTGCTTTTTTTGTACCTTTTCTCATTGTCAATTTTCAAAAGTTTGAAAATTAAACTCTTAAGGTGTTTTCATTGAAATAAAGGCCTACAGAACATATCATTTTCATCTCCAAGATTTTCACCCAACAAAAAAAAAAAAAAACACACACACACACACATTTTTAAAATAATAATTTAATTAAAAAACATCTTTTTAAATAATATTATTTGAAAATTTTCAATTTTGTTTGTTCTATCCCACCTAACAAGAGACTAAAGGAGCAATTAGATGAAATATATTTCAAATTGAATTTGCTAGGCCTTCTCAAATTATCTAATCTATTCAACATGCACATCACGTACATATTTAAGTTATAAAGTTGATAACATTTACTTATTTTTAGAATTAATTTTTTAATTGAAAAAGTCAATGACTTTAAACGTGTTTATTAATCATCAAACTTCTAATTTAGAAGTGAGCACATTCTTCATACCAATTGAACTATATGCTCATTTTAATTATTAAATTTATTATTAAACAAATATAATACTTTTTGAATATATAGAAAAGAAAAAAAAAAAAAACAAAACAAAACCAAAGTATAGAAATAATCATGATCCAGTTACCACTTGTGAAATGAAATGGAAAAAGGACAGAGAGGTTAAATTTGGTAAACTTGTTCATTTGTAAACTTAAAAATTTTTAAACACTACTCTCACTTTTAAGTGACGTACTGATTTCTTTATTTTATTGTATACTTTTTAAGTTTAAATTTCAAATCAAGTTTTGAAGGTTAAAAGAAACTAAGAAATTATTTTTTTTATTTTTCTAAATTTGACTAAAAATTTAAATATTTACTTATAATTAAGAAAAAAGTGAAACTAAACCAGTGCATAATTTTTAAGAATAAAAAATTAAAAACTATATGATTATAGCAGGTGGTTTAATTTAAACTTTAAAAAACTAATCATTTTAGTTTTTGGTATATATATAGCTTGCGTACATAATAAAAAGAATATTATAAATTAATTGTCAACCTGAAAATAATTCAACTGATATATATTATAGATAATAACATTATTAGTTTTCAACCTTCACATGTTATTAAACTATAGGAGATTTATAATAATTATTTTTCTAAAATTTTAAGTATTCCACTAAACATTTTAAAACTTTTAAAACGAAACAAACAAAATTAATATTTTAATAATGTAATCTGAAACTTTAGTAACTCGGATATTTTTTTCTTTTCCCCAAAATGATCTCCGATCCAATATGATTTAAATCAAAATTAAATTTTATTCCTTTTTTAAACATGTGTGATGCCAAAAAAAATTAATAATAATAACAATAAATTAAATGTGGGATAAATTATAAAAACAACATTGAAATATGATAATCATGTAATTATATTTACACCCTCAAACTTTTGATGATAAAAATTGAGTTTTCAAACTTATACATATGTTAAAATTGGACCTTTAAATTTATAATAGTTGTAAAAATTGGATCAAAAATTATAAAAATTGTTCCGTCAAACTTATGTCATTGTTAGAATTCTACAATTAAGTTTGTGTGCGCAATTTTTACGATTGACAATTTAAGGGTGTAATTGTAATTATTACCATATTTTAAGAGTGGTTTTTGCAAATTTTCCAAAAAAATATTTAAATTCCATATTTGGTTGTGGTTGTGGAAAAAATAGAAACATATAAGGGCCATACTTGAATTTAGATAAAATATAGGGGCGTCAGGGAAAGAGAAAAAAGAAAAAGAGGGGAATGGGCTTTTTCGTCAAATTAAAAGTTTGTCAAACGGTTGATAAAGATACAACGGTCCATTTGATACTGTGGGCGGATCGAATCTAATCTTCCTCTATTTTCCTTTATTTTTAAATTTTGTTTTATGTAAAAGAACATGAGGATTTGACTTTAAAAATATTCCTTTTCATACACATCCTCCAATACTCAACCAACAATTTCTTTTAAACAAAATGTATATAATTATTTTTCCATTGACAACTTGTAAATTTGATGCTTTTTGAAGTTATAAGATTAAGCAAATGAATGTGAATGTATTTACCTGCAAGGAAGGAAATATTCAAAAATTGAAAAATAAGAAAAACTATTTACACATAAATCTTAGTTTCTTGGATAGAGATTAATAGAAGTCGATAGAAGTCTATTAGTATCTATCAGTGATAGAAACTGATAGAAATTTATCACTGATAAACGCTGATAGAAATCTATCAATATTTTTTGTGTTTCATTTTTCAACCATTAAGGAGGCGTTTGGGACAAGAAGTTGGTTTTTATAGTTCTAGGTTATTATAGTTAGATTATGATAGTTTATGTTATTTTAGTTTGGATAATAATAGAACGTATTTGGGTATAAATTATTTTAGTTTGAGAAGAAAATAGTAAACATTGTAGAAAATAATAAAAAATGATGAATGTAAAATAGTAAAAACTGTAACTAATAATAAATACCGTATCAAATGAGGGTTTTGAAATAGTGTTAACGGTAGCTAATTGAGGAATACAAAATAGTATTTATTGTGACAAGAGGTTGTTATTATAGTATTAGGATAGTCTGTGCCCCAAGTACCCCCTAAAAGTTGGAGTTGGTTATATGAGAATAGAGATCACTAAATTACATTATTTTAAAATTTGAAAATGATTTATTACAATTGAAATTCAACATTGAACTTCAAGTATACTAGATAGGAAAACATAATAGTACTACCAGAGTATCTATTACTCTCATATATTATTTGACAAGTCATTAAATGATTTATTAATTTATTATTGATTTATTTTGTAGATCCCACATAATTTTTAACTTAAGTACTACTTTTGTGGCAAATAATGAATTGAGGTAGTATTTAAAAGTCTCATAATATCATAGTACTTGAAATTTTCTCAGCTAGACATGTGTGTTTTTTTTCCCTAAAAAAGGTTGGGTATACTTATTTTTCAAAAAAAAAAAAAAAGAAAAAGAAAAACTATAATCATTTTTTTTTTCTAATGAATTGTAATTTTGAATGACTATTGTTCTTAATTATATGATGTGGACATATGTTTCATTCTATCTTAAGAGGAAAAAACCCTCAAGTTTCAAGGAATTTTAGTTTTTTTCTCCATTATATGGTAGATTAATAGTCAACTTGTTCAAACTTTCCCTGTCCCAAGGAAAACACATTCAATCATGCATATGGGTGGATTTTTTTCCCATATGTGAAATTCGACATTTATTGTGATTTTGATTTAAAGTTAAAAACAGTGGTCAAATTTTTTTAATATTGACTAATATGTGATTCTTAGAACGATTGAGTTAACATACAAATAGATATCTCCTATTAATATGGTATGCTTTTTCCAACACACATTCCGATACTTAAGTTAGCTGGTAATGAAACTAAAGTGATATCAAGTCGAAAGCAATTGAATTGCGTAATGTTTTCTTAATTTAGGGGTGTGGGGGCTATCATACATATACTTATCCTATCTAGTACAATTGGTAAAATCCCATACATAGAATTGTAAGTGTTAGAAGAGGAGATCTCTTTGAGGTCGTCGTTCATACCTGGATGCATGCCGATGTCTCTTCACTCCTAGGTACTATTCCTGTTACGAACACACGGTTTTGATGAATCTAAGCTCAATATTCCATTCGGTTAAATAAATCCATAACAATATTAGATCATTATAAAAATACGTTAGTTAATTCAAATTTGTTTTACGTCTTTTTAAATAGTTATCAAGACGTTATAAAAAATAAAAAAATTACATGGAATTTGAATAAAATAAAGATCGAATAAATAATTGACCAATTGAATTGAATGGTGCTTATCCATGTGTCTAGAACCGTACCTATTGTACCAATTTTAATAAAATACCAATTAGTTGCACCAAATCCTGTTGTTTTTTTTTTTTTTTTTTAAAATTTAAATTCAAATCATTTGAAAAATAAATAATAATAATAATAATAATAATAATAAAATAAATTCAAATGGTTGACTCTCCAGTAATTCAATAATTATGGGTTATTGTTTCGATCCCATATTCCCATTACACGTTTTAATTACCAAAATTGTCATTATAATTCAAGAATCTCGATTCCATTACTTGTATAATATTGGATTAGTAATTGACTGATCTAACCCTCAGCCATACCGTAGTTAAATTTGATTTTCTTTCTATCACAATTGGACTTTTTTTTCTTTTTTTTTTTAAAAAAAATTTTATTTTATTTTATAATATTATTGTCTAATTCTAATAGATATAAAATTAGACCGTAAGTTTATTACATGAATCATATGTTTGAATTCTCACCTTATATTCTGAGAAGTAATAGTATATATATATATATATATAGGAAAAGAAAGAATGAGAAATTATCATTTGAGATTGGAGAAATGACGAATTGGGTTGCTTAAAACTATGGATGACATTGTCTCTTGTTGACTTTTATATTTGAATTGAAATTTGATAAAATCTTATTGTCAAAATTTGTCTCGATTAGAATGTATTGATATTTGATCTTTTAATATATTTTATAAAAACATCGACTATTGGTACGAGTAATTTTTTTTTTAAAAAAAATATATTTATAAATTTTATAAGATATAAATTGAAAAGGTTAAAACCAAATTTAAATGACTGCTAACATAAACATAGTTTAATTAGTTAAGATATATTATACATCTTCGATCAAAGAATTAAACTAAAATAAATAATATAATAATAAGAAAAAGGAGGAGGAGAAGATTAAAACTACTAAAATTCAATCATGTAACATGTGCATGTAATGATTAGATAGTGCAATCAATAAAAAGAAAAAAAAAATCCACATGCATGGTAACTAATTCGAAAGCAAGAGATATATTGATATCATTAATTAGTTTGAATTTTTAGTTTCTATGAATTTTCTCATAATATATTTAATAAACAGTACAGGGCTGATATGACTAAACCAAAAAAAAAAAGGTGTTTTAGATGGGATATTATAGAAATGGTCAATAGAAATAATATATAATTAATCTAAAAATATTACTGAAGGTTTGAATATTTTAAATTTAAAATAATATTAAAAATTGCTGATTAAGGTAGAATAATTAGGACGGTAATATTTTTAAATATATGTGGTTGATGCCAAATATTGGTCAAGGAAAAGCACACCTGACCTTCACGTGACATCAACCGTAAATTCATAATTTAGGGAAGAGAGGACCAAGAAAACAAAGAGAAAAAAAAAAGACTCTGATGTCTAGGTCAGTAAAAGAATTATAGAATGAAGAAGAAGTTAGAAGTTTAAGATACCTCAAGCCATAATGGTCTATTTACAGGGGATTTGATCTTAATTCTACTATGATTAAGATATGAGATTTAACCTTCCTAGGACTAGGATATGACTTTTCCTAATCCCTAACAAGCTAGATTAAATCTTATTTTCATTTATCTTATATAATTTTGATTTTTAGTTTTATTTTGTTGGGCCAAAATCCACTCCTCAACATTAGCCCCCACTCCTAGGTTTGGTCTTGTGGACCGACTGTTTGCTAGTCGTATGTGTTGATGCAAACTTAGGAGTATTCTTCTAGCCTTTACTGGTTCTTTAGTTGTCTTGTTTTCCTTATTATATGGTGTACCAATTTTATAACTATGGTATAACCATTTCAAACTTGGCTCCTCCAAGATCATTCTTGGATCTCTGGTCATACTTAGAATATCTACCTAAACTTTCTTTTTTGAAGATTTAGTTAGGTTCCTAGCGCGCATCCACCATAATTAAGCAGAATTGAGCACAAAATTTGTGTCGTGCTCGTCCTTTTCTTGAGGAGTATAAGCACACGAACTTGATTTTTCGTCAATCAGAGATCATTCCCCTCCTCTTGTGACACATCTAATCGAGAGTGTTGATTAGACCGTCTTTGTTTCTAATCAGTTCTCTGGTTTTCATCATTCTGCACTTAAGTGGAGTCAAACTGGCTATCTTTTGTGATGGGCTTCAACATATGTTTTTTGTCCGACACAAGGTGGTTCCCAGATTTTGGACTGTAGATTTGGTTAATTAACTGAGGGTGACTAGCCCTTACTTTTTCACCAAATATTTTTATCTAAAAATTTGTTTGAGTTCCAATTGGGTTTCTCATGACATTTTTGTTGGGCTTTATATACTAAAACTCATAGATAGTAAATGTAAATAATTGTCTGTCATCAATAAAGAGTTATTGTTATTTCAATAAGTGTTATTGATTGTGTCGTATTCTTTTTATCTTACCCTATGTTTGGCCCAAAAATAATGTAGTTAGTTTCAAGCTTAGCCCTAAACAAATAAAATTTGTAAAACACGCACAACTACTAATACTAACACGTAGTAATAGTGGAAGCACGAGGTCGATCTTCAGAGAACCTATTTTAACTAGCAAACTTGACTCTTGAATTCCAAATTTGGGGAGTTGGGGGGGGGGGGGGGGTTGTTTTTTTAGAAAATTTTTAGAAACAAAGTAAACCTAAAACTATGATTGATATGAATTTTGTAAGAGACTAATAGTAGAGAGCATAAAAGAATTCTTGCTAAGATTTCAATGTAAAAGATCTTGGGGAATTATGTTGGTTAGTCTAATTCAATCGTTGGCTTAATTGTACTTATGCAATTTAATTGTTCCTAAAGACATTCCACATCAAATTCCTAAATTGCGTTAATTCTAAGATTTTCTAGGCTATGACATACTTGAAATACTATAGAGTCAATTCAAGAATGATGTATTTGAATGTTCTAAACTAGTCGAATGATGTATTTGAATGTTCTAAACTAGTCATACTTTCAAGAAAATAGGAAAAGGTCCAAATTTTCATTCAAGATTTTTAGTTCTTGTAACTTCATTACAATTATGCTATAGAGCCATGTAATTTTACATACAAAAATTGAACAAATTTGAGGTGTCAACTAATTTCTATAAGATTTTATTGAAATTAAAATCAAGAACATTCAAGAACAATCAATTACACAAGATGAAAATACAAGAAAAAATCTCAAGAATTTTCTCACTTAACAATTTCTCCAAGAAAGAAGATTACCTAGCCATGAAGTGGTAGATTCTTGAAGAAATCCGTTGAATCTTACAAGAAATTGATAAAAGAATTGAAGATATTACAAAAATTTCTCTCAAAATTGTAAAAACTGATCTCTCAATCATAAAAATGGGTCGCTCCTATAAAAAAAAAATTGGAAATACTGAGTATTAATGGATGCAGGTCGCAACATTGCGACCTTGGGACGATGCTGGTTTGACGCTCACTTGACCATTTACTCGAACCTAATTCACTTTTATGTCTCCACATAAAGTTCAAGTACTCATATAATAGACATCGGTCTTTTAGTTTATTGGATTTCTAAAACAAAATAAGCAATACATATATTCAATAACAACTTATTGCATTTTTAGAATAAGTTTTATTGTTTACAAACCATGAGTTTTAGGACGTAAAATCCAACATTGGTACATAGGGTTCTACTTTAGGAGGAGAGTAATCACATACCTCGGAAAAAATGGGAGTCTCCTTTGGTTCACTTACCTTGCTTTCTTATTTATTTATTACTTTTCTTGGTTCTTTGAAAGAGATTGAAATGGGTTTGCATCTTGAGAGGAGGAGGAGGAGGGAATCTCCTTTCCACTTTTAAGAGTTATGGCACTGACGTTCGTGTGCTCCGATTGGGCAGAAAGCTTTTCGGAGGACTTGCTTTCTAGTTTGCTTACCACGATTGCTAGTTGGGTTATTTGAGTTCCTAAACTAGTGAAGCCTTTTCTTGTTTCTTGTTGGAAAAATTGTGTCTTGTTGCAATTGAATGTTGTCTTTTTGAAGTTGATGAAGTTCTTGTTGAAATTTCAAAGAGCGGTTAGCTAGTGATGTTACAACATCCTCTAAAGACATACCTGAGAAAGATGATAAGGATTTGGTTTCGGTTTTCAAATTGTCCTTGAGATCCACACTTGAAGTTAGGATGATCTCTCCATACTTGATTATAGGTTTGTCCATGCGGATTGTACTTTCTTTGGAAGCCTCCTATTGCATTCACTTGAGCTTGTGGGCAAGCTTTGGAAGTATGTCTAGCCACTCCACATGCTCTACATGTCTTAACTTAAGGAAGAGCGCCTTGAGAAACCTATGTAAAAAGAGACACAAGATTAGAGACTTGAGTTCTGAGCTCACTTACCTCTTTGGATTGAGCGATGTTATGGTCGAGAGTTCTTGATTCAAATTTTTGAGAGTTTTCTGTCATGGTAGATATGAGTTGACTAGCTTCGGTAGGCATCTTGTCAGTTAGAGCCCCTCCAATGACAACATCAATATTGCTTCTCTCCGATATTGTTCAGAAATTTGATAATGAGGAAATACTGGATAAGATATTGTTCAAAAATTTGATAATGAGGAAATGAAGCATAAAGTTGTTCATATCTTTCCCAATATTCATAAAGTGACACTTCTACAACTTGCTTAATATCATAGATTTCTTTTCTAATATTATGTGTCTTAGATGCAGGGAAAGTTTTTCTAAGAACTTCTTTTTCAAACCATTCCATTTAATGATGGATCCCGATGACAAATAGTACAACCAATCTTTGGCCACATCATTCAAAAAGAAGGGAAAGACCCTAAGATTAAGTTGTTCTTAAGTTACTCCATGCGGGCGCATTCCATCACATATGAGATGGAATTCTTTGATATGTTTGTGCGGATCCTCGCCGGCTTTTCCTCTAAATATAAAAGATGCACAAGTCCTGATTTAAGTTCGAATGGAATAGTCTCTGGGTACACTATACACGATGGTTGTTGGTTATAATCCAGCTCCGCAAGCTCCCGCAACCTTGCTTCTCCCATAATGTTTGATTGAGTTGGTTATTCTTCTTCTTATCTTAACTCTTCAAATTCTCCTTCCTCTCTTCTCATTCTTTTCCTTTGAAGTCACCTCTTCTCGTGGTAAATATCTATAATCAAATCACAAAATACACTCCAAGAAGAGCGGGTCATGCACAAAAGAAAATTTAATCACACTAACTATTTTTGGGTCTTATTATTTCTCTTATATATTTTTAATTATTTTTTTAAAGGAATTCAAAATTCAAGTACATATATTGCATGGCTCCCCGACAATGGCGCCAATTTGTTCGATCCAAAAATGATGACGTTAGTTTCAAGCTTAGCACTAAACAAATAAAATTTATAAAAGGCGTACAACTACTAATATAACATGTAGTAATAATGGAAGCACGAGGTCCATCCTCAGGGAACCTCTTTTATCTTGCAAACTTGACTCTTGAATTCCAATTTGTTTGGGGGGGAGGGTATTGAATTTTAAGAAACAAAGTAAAACAAAAACTAGGATTGATATGAATTTTGTAAGAGACTAATAGTAGAGAGCATAAAAGGATTCTTGCTAAGATTTCAATGTAAAAGATCTTGGGGAATTATGTTGGTTAGTCAAATTTAATCATTTGCTTAATTGTACTTATGCGATTTAATTGTTCCATAATGGGATTAGAGACATGTCCTAATGTCCCAATTAGTTAATTAACCTAAAATTATCAATTAACTCTAACTTAGTTCTAAGATGCTTCCTAAAAATATTCCACATTAAATTCCTAAATTGCATTAATTATAGGATTTTCTAGGTTATGACATGCTTGAAATACTATAGAGTCAATTCAAGAATGATTTTTTTGAATGTTCTAAACTAGTCATATTTTCAAGAAAATAGGAAAATGTCCAAATTTTCCTTCAAGATTTCTAGTTTTTGCAACCTCATTACAATTATGCTTGCCATGTAACTCTGCATACAAAAGTCTAACAAATTTGAGGTGTCAACTCATTTCTATAAGATTTTATTGAAATTGAAATCAAGAACATTCAAGAACAATCAATTACACAAGATGAAAATACAAGAAAACGCCTCAAGAATTAACTAACCTAACAATTTCCCCAAGAAAGAAGATTACCTAGCCATGTAGTGGGAGATTCTTAAAGAAATTCATTGATTCTTACAAGAAATTGATAAAAGAATTGAAGAAATTATAGAAATTTCTCTCAAAATCGTAAAAATTGATCTCTCAATCATAAATGGGTCTCTCCTGTGAAAAATTATGGAAAAACTGAGTTCTAATGGCTACAGGTCGTTGTGTTGCAACCTTGGGACGACGCTGATTCGACACTCACTTGTGCAAAGGCATGCGCGTGCAGATTTTTATTTTTCCATCAATGTCCGTAGCATTGCGACTCTATCCTGTATGGCCGAATTAAGCATGCTACTACCTTTCAACGTTGCTTAATGTTGGTTGGAGGGTCGTGACGCTACTTTCAGTGGCATTTTTGGTAAACATTTTGATTTCTTAAATTATGTTGATTTCTTGGTCCTTTTTGCTCTTTTTTAATCCAAATTTCTTATAATGATTCCAAATTGATATATTAAAGCAAATGAATAGATTGAGGGATTTAATATAGAAAACATAGCTCTTTTCAAGACCTATCACCCTAAATCCAATAAATTAACATCCTAGATTGTCTTATGAGTCTGTATGTGGAGACATATAAGGTTCAATATTCAAGATACAACCTAAAAGGTCTATAGTATAGGCATAAGACTGGGTACCTTATCCTGATGATAATATGGATATGACCTATTTTGTATTTGATACAAATGCAATGATTCAACGCGTTCATGCAGGTGATATGCAAGTGGAGGTATCCTATGCAATGAGTTTGCATAAGACCGGACCGCGAAATAGGAACCACTAGATGTGGTTGTTGGATTGTATGTCCTAAAACTTGCATTGTAAACATTTTTTATTATCAATAAAAATGTTATTCAACATTTCTACAATAAAGTTTTTATTGAATTTGTAAATTGAAAATGTAAAGACAAAATCCAATAAACTAAGATCCATGATTATTATATGAATACTTGAACTTTATGTGGGGACATAAAAGTGGATCAGGTTTGGATAAATAATCAAAATGATCTATAATATATGAATAAGGTTGGGTGCCTTATTCTGGTAATACTATGGGATGCAACCTACTCTGTAATTGTTATAATTTGTTGTAAGGTACTACAAGCAAAGTGATCCTGATTCGTTCATGTATTGACATGAGAAGTGGGGCATTCTATGCAATGAGTTTGCGTAAGATCGGACTAAGAAATAAGTCACTCTTACTTTATACGCTGTTTACTGTTTAAGACTGACTATTTCATTTAGCTGACCTAGGTAACTCGATTTTAATATTGAGCTAATTGTGAACTCTTATTTATTCAGAATTATCCTTAGATTTTCATAGGTGAAGGTTGACTCAACAGCGCCAGCTCAATAAGCCTCCCATTTCAGGGGTAAGATCGGGTAGATAGCTAGGGACATTGGGTGTAAGATGGAATTCACACCTACCCGATTTAGGGATAGGAGGAAGGTTGTTCTCTAAAGTGCTGAATCCAGGTCTTGAACAAGGAGCCCCACCCTCTTATTCATCCGAGAGGTATTCGATTTAGTGATTGAATCACAAACTAATTGTTCATTAGAGATCAGTGGAACTTAAGGAGCAAGACGCAATTTCAGGGGTAAAATAGCATTTGACCCCGCCGTTATTATGAACAACCTGTGAATGGTCAACTTTAAATCAAGTGGACACAAATATATCTACAGTGACGAGAGTGCAACTATCGAGCTATAGTGGTGACTCGATAATTAATGAATATTGATTAATTCGGTATAAAGAGTTTTAGCCAATTTATCTCAAATCATTGAAGCTCACGATCTGTAGGTCCATAAGGTCCTTCTACTAGCTCGTAAAATATGAACACTTTGAATTAGTAAATTGAGTGAATTTTGAATGATATCAATTTGAAGTGTTCAAATTGAATTTAGGATTTGAATTTGAATAGTTCAAATTCAAATTAGAATTTGTATAATTATATTAGATATAATTAATTAATGTTTAATTTATCGAAATTAAACAAAAGTGAAGAGTTTATAATATTTAAATGTTGATTTAAATAATAATTATATGAATAGGATTCATGTTTAAAATTAGGTGTGTGATTAATTTAATATTTGATATTAAATTAATACTTAATTAATTAAAAATAAAAATTATTTTTCATTTTTATTTCAATTTCAAAAATTGAAATATTAGTTTTGATTTTAATTAATTTTGAGTTAATTAAAATTAAAGATTGAAAATGAAAATTAGAATTTTGAACTTGGTAGTGGATTTTTCCATTTTTTGGTGAAGTAAGGAGGTATTTCTCCTAAATTAACATACCTTGCCTATTAATTCCATGCATTTTGGAGTTGCATCAGCTGGTCTCTTGAGTGCCTGATGTAAAGGAATGATAAAACTCTTCAATTTTGAGATTGAAAGAGATTGAAGGCTGAAAACTAGTTTTAGCATAAAACTATTTTTCCCTCTCTTCAAACCCATACCAAAACCTTCATAAATTCAGTCTAATTGTGAGTTCTACCACTCAAATTTAAGGTTGAGAATAGTAGAGAAAATCTCTTGGTGATAGAGATGGCAACGGGGTCGGGTCGGGGCAGGGCGGGGCGGGAATGCATTCTCCATCCCCGTCCCCGTGGAGATTTTTAATTCCCGTTCCCACCCCATTCCCCATTTTGGGAGGGTCGGGGTCGGGGTCGAGAAATCCCTGGTCGGGGATTCGGGTCCCCACGGGGAAATATTCTCGCATTTTATTTTATTATTTTTATTATCTAAAATTAACTAAAATTAGTATTTATATTAAAATTATAAATTTTATGTAATAAATTAGTATTATTGTTACATATATTTGTTTAAATTAACAATTAAAAAAGTATTTTAATGTTTTTTATTATAAAATTTATTATATTAGAAAATTAAAATTAATTTTTTTTAACTAAACCAGTAGCTTGAAGCTACTGTTTTAGTAGTTTATATAATAATAATAATAATAATAATAATAATTAAAAGTTTTGTTTCAGTTTTTTTTCCTCTAATTATTATATATGTTAATATTAAAAAAAGGGGACGGAGGCGGGGATCGGGTCGGGGATCGACTTCCCGTTCCCCGTTCCCGCCCCGTCCTGGACCGGGGACCCAATTTAAATCCCCGATTTGACCCCATATTCGGTCAAACCAGGGATTGTCCGCCCCAATCGGATCAGGGACCCGACCTCGCAGGGAATTTTGTCATCCCTACTTGGTGGTCCATGACTTCAATTGGAGAAGATTGCAGCTCAAATTTATGTTTGAAGAGGATCTTCAAAGGTATGTGTTGAAACCTTCTTAATATCCTATTAACATGTTTATTTTGATGTCAAAATTAAGGAATTAGAATGCTAATGATCCTGTTTTCTTCCGTTGCATGTTTCTGTAATTCAATAATTGGTATCAGAGCATCGTTTAAGCATTTAATTCGAGTTAATTTTTACTTTGTGGGTGGTTTGCATAAGTTGTATGAAAATAGTTAACTTATATGGATTTTCTGAGTTTTGGCATTGATTTATTGTTGGCTTTGTGTCCCTTAACCTCTAATTAATTAATTTTAATTAATTAATTAATTAATATTTTGATGATAAGAAATCTGCTTTTATTTATTGACAATTTAAGTATTTTGAAGTGTTTATTGTGTAAAGCTCGGAACAACGATTCCAACGCAACTTTAATCGTCCAAATCGGAGCTTAAATGAAGAAGATATAGGCGAAACAAGCTTAATGAAAAAATCCTGAGTTAATGATGTGGCATAAGTTTTCTCATCATAGTGAACAATTTGAAAGGTGCCACCTAGAGTAATGGATGAGTGACACATGATGGATTTTTGATTTTTAGATTGTTTTAAAAAGAAAATGAATTTAATATTATTTTATGTTTGTGTCTAACGTCTAGTTTTGGACACATGTTGGCCATGTGCTTTTTGTTGTGTTTTAAAATAAATGACTTTAAAAGGTATATATTATTATATTATTTTTTGTTTGTGTTTAACGACTAGTTTGGTTCAAAATCTTTACCATTGATTTTTCTTTTCCAATATCCAATAGCCCTAATTAAATTTGATTTCAACAATTTTTCTTCTCTATTTAAACATATCTTCTTCTCTAAATTAACATAACAATTTTTTATCAATTTCAATACTTTTCATTAAGCCACCATTGTTGCTCCTTCTCCAAGCTTCATTTTTTTTTCTTTTCATCTTCTTTTTGAGAGAGATATTTTATGTTGTGAAGATTGATTCATTTAGTGCTACAACTTGTAATTCCACTCTAAGAGTTGTAATTGTGCCTTTTATTTTTACAAAATTCTGTAGGGTTGCTCTTGATCCCGGTAAAAGAGTTGTTACAACGGTTTGATCCTCAATCGTGGAAAGGATTGGGTTCATTCTTGCTCCTAAAAAAAGAACATTATAGCGGTTCGACTCTAAGCCGTGGAAAGAGTAAGTTTGTAGTGACATACCCAAGAGGAGCTTCAGAAGTGGATGTAAGCCAGTTGTGTCGAGAACCACTATAAAATTAATGGTGTCAATTTCTCTATCCCTCCCCTCTTTAATTTTGCAATTAATTTGCTATTATATTTTATTACTTGAAATTAATTTCAATTTTTGTTCTTGAAATTAATTGTTCATATTGGATTATTTTGATTGGTTGTTCTTGAATTCCTACATCCATTATCAATCTTTTTATGAGAACTAATTTGGGTACGTTAAAGTAGTATTATTAACTTCTTGATTATTTTGAATTGAATTATTTTGCATGAAATTATTGTTTAAATTACTTATTAGCAAAAATTCTATTAGTTTATTTAATTGGACACACATTAGTAAAGAGTTTTAAGTTAAATAAACCCTACTCACCCCCTCTAGGGTTACCATGCCGATCCTCCAGTTGGTATCAGAGCCGGTTGCTCTCTTATTTGTGATACAAATTTTTATAAATCATTTTAGTTTGATACCTATTGTTTGAGTTTCTCACTCCTAGAATTGGTATCGAAGAAGGTAGCTCTTGTACGTAAATAATTTTTCAAATATTGTTTTGGTACTTAAAAGTATTTTATTGATATTTTGAAAAATTATTTGAAAGCTTAATTGCTAGAGTCATATGGAAACTTTAGAAAATCATTTTGTTGATAGACTCTCATTCTTTGATGGAAATAGAAATTATGATGTATGGAAAAATAGAATGAAAATATTTATGCTTGTTATGGATTTAAATATTTTGTATGTTTGTGAGCATGATTTAACTAAATTGGAATTGAACATTGAATTGCTTACATTTAATGCTAAAGCCATAAAATTTATATATTGTGCATTAGAGAGATAAATATGTGATAAAATCTTACATTTTGAATATGCATATGGTATTTGGAATTTCCTTAACAATATGTATAGTATAGAAAATTCTTCTTGTATTACTAATGTTTTATTTGATGTGAAGGAGAATTATACTTCTAATAGTCAAGAAAAGTTTCTTGAAGTGATACCAATGAAACCAAATTTGTGCCAAAGCATGAAAATATTAGAAACATTCATAAAGAATCAAATTCTATGCCTAAACAAATTCATGTTAGACCAAAATGTGTTCATAATGTGAATTTTATATCTAAGCATGAAAAAGGTAGATCTATGCATGAGAAATCAAATTTTCTGCCTAAACATTTTCATGAAAAATCTAAATGTATGCATAGTGTTAAATTTTTGCCTAAACATGTAAATGCTAGAGATTTATATGCAAAATCAAAATTTGTGCTTACTTGTCATTTTTGTGGAGTTAAAGGTCATATTAGACCAAATTATTTTTTGAAAAATGCTCCTAGAAAGAATTTCTTGAATAGAAATAAGGTGCAAAATCAATTAGTTAAAAAGAAAATTTTGCCTAATGTTGAAGGTTGTTCTTGTGGAAAAATTGGTCATAAAATTGATACTTGTTATTTACAAAGAATGAATCCTAGTAATATAGGAATTAAATTTAAATGGGTTCCAAAATCTTTGCTCACTAACAATGAATAACCCAAAAAATGGGTAACAAAATCTTTTGGTTGAACTTTCTTTGTAGATGTGATTTCAAGAATCAATTGGTTGTTTGGACTCTAATTGAAAAATTAATTCAAATTGGAGCAACTAAAAAGCTTGCTTGAATCCAACAAGGGAAAATAGTCTATTTGGTAACCTTTATTTTTTTTCTTGAGATAATTCTTCTTTTGGTTTATTTATGGAAATTATATCTCTTAAATAGTTTTGAACAATTAAAATTTGAGACCTTGTGAAATACTTTGATTATTGGTTTTAATGCCATGAGAAATGATTATATATCTATCTATTTGACATTTGTCTTTGTTGCTTATGATTTAGCTTTTTGGCAAATTAGATACTTACTCTATCCTTGTGTTTTCTTGAAAAGTTTTAAGTAAAAGGATATTGAGTCTTGCAATAGATTTTTCATTGTTCTAATAATTGATGTATCTTGTTTATGCTCTTGGATATGGAATGGATTAAACTTTTATTAATTGCTTTTTGAGCAATAGTTATCCATATTCTATGGCTTAAATTGTTGAATGAAAGTTATTTTGAATTGATATTAGTCTTGTTGAAAAGGATGTGATTTGTATGGTTATTTGAAAGATTTGTTAAATTCCCTTTCACAGGGGAAGTATTTGGTATCATTATTTGTTTTTCAAACAATTGGTGCTTGTGTTATAATATTTGATATTTTCGTATTTCTATTGCTTGATTTTTTTTTTACTTGAATGATTTTATATCCTTGGTTTTAATTGATATTTCTGATTAGAAGGTGAGTACTTGGTTGCAGGGAGAGTTATAAACTTTTATATATGAATGTCATGTTTGAATGAAATTATTTCCCATATTACAATACTGGTTTGTACCCCTCTTATGCATATTGTTCATTATTTTAGTGAGTCATTGTATTTTGAGTAAAAAATTGTCTTGTGAATTTATTTGATACATCTACCTTCAAGTTGAATTATATGATATGTCTTTTTGTCGCTTATTAAGGGGGGAGTGCTCAATTGATTTCAAAAGGGTAAGAAATTTGTGAAATTAGTCAAAATAGAATTAGAAGCTTGGTTGATTCTTTATGATGCCTCTTAAATTAACATGTGTTTGTTATGTTTCTTTTTAGAAGACATGTTGATAGGAGAAGAAATATGCAAAATTATGTATTCATGTTTTTTTTTTTTAAAAAAAAAGAAAATCTGATGTCTTTACGTTATTTTTCATAATTATCTTTTTTTGATTGATTCCAAAAGGAGGAAAGCTAATAAGAAAAATGAAAACATGTTATTATTGAATATATTCTTTGTGTTCAAATGTATTGAAATTATATGTGTGTTGATTGTGATTTAAGTTCATATTTCATATCTTACACCTATTTGGATTTCATTTTTCTTGACTTGTTTGTCATCATAAAAAGGGAAGATTGTTGACTTTTTGGCCCTTAATCTCAAATTAATTAATTAATGTTTTGATGATAACAAACCTCTTTTATTTATTGATAATTTAAGTGTTTTGAAGTATCTATTGTGTAAAGCTCAGAACAATGATTCCAAAGTAACTTGAATCGTTCAAATCGGAACTCAAATGAAAAAGATATAGGCGAAACGAGCTTAAAAGAAAATCTTGAGCTAATGACGTGACATAAGTTTTCTCATCATAGTGGACAAATTGAAAGCCACTTGGAATAATGGATGAGTGACACATGGTGGACTTTTGATCTTTGGTTGTTTTAAAAAGAAAATGAATTTAAAAGGAAAATGAATTTAATATTATTTTATGTTGTGTCTACGACTAGTATGGACACATGGTGGCCATGTGTTTTTTGGGTTTTAAAATAAATGATTTAAAAGATATATATTATTATATTATTTTTTGTTTGTGTCTAACGGCTAGTTGGGTTCAAAATCTTCACGATTAATTTTTCTTTTCCAAGATTCAATGGCTCTAATTAAATGTGAATTTCAACAATTTTTCTTCTCTATTTAAACACATCTTCTTCTCTAAATTAACATAACAATTTTTATCATTTTCAATCCTCCATAACTCATTAAACCACTATTGTTATTCCTTCTCCAAGCTTCAATTTTCATCTTTTCATCTTCTTCTTGAGAGATATATTTTATGTTGTAAGGATTGATTCATTGAGTGCTACAACTTGTAAATCCACTCTATTGAGAGAGTTGTAATTGTACCCTTTATTTTTACAAACATTTTGTAAGGGTTGCTCTTGATCCTAGAAAAAGAGTTGTTGATATGGTTTGATCCTCAACAGTGGAAGGGATCAGGTTCGTTCTTGCTCCCGAAAAAAGAACGTTGTAGCGGTTCAACTCTAAGCCGTGGAAAGAGTTAAGTTCGTAGTGACATACCCAAGAGGAGCTTGGGAAATGGATGTAGGCCGGTTGTGCCTAAAGGAACTCTTATCAAAGAGTACCTATAAGCGGAAGTAAGATCGTTCCAAATTTATTGTGCTAGAAATACCGCATTCACAAACGAACATACTAGTTATTCATTTAACAACAAATTACGACATGCTTTTCAAACTTAAATAACAAAAGGACCGAGAGACATACCTATTGAAGAACGTTTCTTCTTTGATCTCTCGCTCTCGTCAGGATCGATAACTCACGCAGTTGCTATGATCGCCAAGTTTATTGTCCAACAAATCATGATGTCACTCACCACCGCACGAACTTCTACACGAACAGGCAAGGAGGACACCACCACTCAGTCTCGGTATTCTCGGAGTGAAAATCCAGGAAATGTGGGATTTGTTAGATTTTGTAGAGGGGAGGAGGAAACAATGATTGTTTACAACGACAAAGCAAGTTGGAGAGATTTTATGTCTATCGCATAGACGGGTGCTTGATCGTTTAGCAAAGGGTGCACGATTGTTTAGTAAAACAGGGCTAATCGTTTAAACGATCGTTTAGGTGAAATTGCTCGCGTGCGTGATCGCTTAGTAAAAGCTAAACGATCGTTTAGGAAAGTTGTGCGTGTACACGATCGTTTAGGACAACTTGAGCTATTGTGTATGCTCTCATTTACTAGATGATGGGCAGTGTACTAATCATGAAGTGATTATTCGATCTCCTTGAAAAGTGAAAACTATTTTCATTTTATCTTTCAGTTACGAAAACTGAATGCGACCTCCTACTATTTCATACGGTTATGGAAAAAAACTACCAACAATTAGCTCATAACTGTTTAATTAAAATAAATATATCCATATTATATTTCTAACCTATATTTTAATATCACATCATATGCAACATATAAACCGTAACCCTTTTCTCCTCCACTAGGTATAAATCATATTTATATCCTTTTCCTCCGATTAATGTATCTCATACATCGTGTCAACTATATCGTATATAATTGACTAGTTTAATCATATCATATATAATCAAACTTTCTCTTGTCAATTTGAACACTACAAACTGACCCAAAAACTGATTCTCAACTTGAATCCATTGAGCTACCAAGAGGATCTTATGGACCTGTGGCTTGAAGCTCCAATGATTCGTAAATAGCTGACTAAACTCTTTAGCCACGAGATCCACCATCCGTTAACTGCCAGACATTCTACTAAAGACCGAGAACTGTACTCTTCTCACCATAGATATATTTCTATGTCCATCGGATATAACCAATCAACAGTACGATAACCCTTCACAGATGCTCGTAAGTACAGTTGGGTCAATTTACTGTTTTGCCCTAAATCCTTAAGTACCACTCTAATGAACAATACAACATAGTCTTACTATGTACGGACACCTCTCGGGCCATGAGAAGGTGTGTGGTGCCACATCTTTCAAGCCCCAGAATCAGCTCTTAAGGGAGAAATCTATCTACTTACCCTTGCTTCGAGGAAGGAATGAATTCCATCTTGTGTAGTTGAGTTCCCAGCTCCCAAATCAGACGAATCCCCAAAGTGGTAGGTTTGAGTCGGCAATCTGGCCACTCGAACCCATGCAAATCAAAGAACCACCCTCAAAGACAAGAGTTTCCAACTCACTCAGGATTAAGGTCATGTTACCTATGGTCATCATAGTGAAGTGAAGTCTCTATCATGAATGGCATTATATAACGAGACTATAACACTTTGTGGTCCGATCTTATACAACTCTTTTGTATAGGATGCCTCCGCTCGCATGTCTTTACATGAATGATCAGGATCAGACCATCTGTAACAAGTCACAACACTTGTAACTATTCTATAAAGTGGGCCACATCCGTAGAGTTACAAGGATAAGGTTTCCTTCCTATATCCATATACTACAGACCATTTTGGTTATCACTTAAGGCATGATCCACCTGTATGTCTTCACATACATGCTTAAGTTACAACGACAACCAGGGATCTTAGTTAATTGGTTTGTGGTAAAGCAAATAAAATATCTCATGTTTCATAGACATGAAGAAAATATCATATATTGTTACATCACAAGCGTTTGTTCAATACAGTATTTACAAACTACAGGACCCAGTGAGAGTTTAGGGCATCAATTCCAATAGTGTCGAACCACTATAAAATTCTTGGTGTTAAATTCTCTATCCATCTCCTCTTTAATTTTACAATTAATTTGTTAGTATATTTTATTGCTTGAAATTAATTTCAATTTTTGTTCTTGAAATTAATTGTTCATATTGGATTATTTTGATTGGTTGTTCTTGAATTCCTACATCCATTACCAATCTTGTTATGAGAACCAATTTGAGTACTTTAAAGTAGTATTATTAACTTCTTGATTATTTTGAGTTGAATTATTTTGCATGAAATTATTGTTTAAATTACTTGTTAGCAAAAATTCTATTAGTTTATTTACTTGGAAACACATTAGTAAAAAGTTTTCATTAAGTTACATAAACTCTATTCACCCCCCTCTAGGGTTGCCATGCCGATCCTACAAATTTTTCTTCAATTATGTTATAATTATTGTAACTGGCTCTTTATTGATGGGCTTTAATGTGTGATTAAGTGTCTGTAATTTGATTAGAGTCATTAGACTAGAAATTAAGTTGTAATTGAAGAAAAAAGTGAAGAAGGTCGAGCAACAGAAATTTGTTTTTCAACCACTGTTCTTCATACTCGATGCACGATGCCATACTCAATGGTACTCAATGGCATTTACTCAATGGTATTTTGATAAATACTCGATGCACGATGCCATACTCGATGGTACTCGATGGTATTTTGGTAAATACTTGATGCACGATGCCATACTCGATGGTACTCGATGATATACTCGATGGTATTTTGGTAACTACTCAATGCACGATGCCACACTCGATGGTACTCGATGGCATTTACTCAATAGTATTTTTTTGAAATACTCGATGGTATTCGATGGCATTTACTCGATGGTACTTTGGTAAATACTCGATGTACGATGCCATACTCGATGGTACTCAATGGTATTTTGTGAAATACTCGTGCTCGATGGCATACTTGATGTCCGATGGTATTCAATGGTTCTTTGCTCGGTTCAGCCTAGTTTTGAGTATTGAAGGTCCGGTTCGAAAGGTTCGTGAAGGAACTCTTAAACAAGAGAATCCATAAGCGAAAGCGAATCTTTCTGATTTCATTGTGACAGAATTACCAAACATACATTCTAACTAACATATATGCATTGTAACACTAATTACTGGCATGCTTTAACAAATAAAATACAAAAGACCAACAGCAACCGGGGACAACACTAACATAAACTCAGTACAGTGGAAGCAAACTTCTCTATGCTCCTGATCGTCCAGTAAACAGTCACCTAACAACACCACGATCGTCTACACGGTCAGCAGCGCACGAACCAACAGCAATCGGGGACGACACTACCTCTCGAAGCCGATCGCGTAGTACAATCAAGCAAGTGGGAGATAGTAGAAGACTATCGTATAATCGGGTACTTTTCGTTTAGAAAAAGGTATACGATCGTGTAGATTTAGCTAAGCGATCGTCTATCAAATGATAAACGATTGTTTAGGTCTGCTCAGCGTGCTAAGCAATCATATAGAAAACATAAGCGATCATTTAGATATCGCGGGCGATCGTTTAGTGTATGGGTGTGTGATCGTTTAGGAAGATGGGCATTATCGTATAGGCTCTCAACGCTATGCGATCGTATGCTTTCACACCGTGAGCGATTTTTCTTGTGTCTCTTACAAAATGAAAATAATTTTCATTTTATTCTTCAGTTACAAGAACTAAATTCGAACTTCCCACTTTCGCACTATTTCGGAGAAATACTCGACCAATTATCTCATAACCGCCTAATTAATTAATTATTGAATATAATCATATTATATTCTTAACCTATAGTTTGATATCATATATCTACCATAGTGTTTTCTTCTCTATTTGATATAAATCATATTTATATCCAATTTCCTCCAAAAGAATATATCTCATAAATTTAGTCAATCATATCATATATAATTAACCAGTTCAATTATATCATATATAATCAAACTCCCTCTTGTCAATTTGAACATTTCAAACTGACCCAAAAACTGATTCTCAACTTTATCCAAGCTACCAAGGGGACCTTATGAACCTATGGCTCGAAGCTCCAATGGTACATGAATAGTTGACTAAACTCTTTAACCACGAGATCCACCATCCGTTAACTGCCAGGTATTCCACTAAAGACTGACAACTAAACTCTTATTACACAGATATATTTCTGTGTCCATCGGATATAACCAATCATGAATACGATGACCCTTCACAGATGCTCGTAAGTACAACTGAAAAAATTTACTGTTTTGCCCCTGTAGTTACATCTCACTTCTTAAGAACCACTGATCCCTCTAATGAACAATACAACATTGTCCAACTATGTATGAACACCTCTCAGGCCAAGAGAATGTATGTGGTGCCACATCGTTTAAGCTCTTGAATCAGTCCTTAAGGGAGCTAGCTATCTACTTGCCCCTGCTTCGAGGAAGAAGTGAATTCCAAATTATGTATCTTAGTTCTTAACTCCCAAATCAGACGAATCCCCAAAGTGGTAGGTTTGAGTCGATGAACTGGCCACACCCATGCAAATCAAAGGACCGCCCTCAATGACAAGAGTTCCCAACTCACTCAAGATCGAGGTCATGTTACCTAGGTCATCCTAGTGAAGTGAAGTCTTTGTCATAAATGGTGTTATATAACGAGACTTAACACTCCGTGGTCAGATCTTATACAAACTCTTTGTATAGGATGCCCCTACTCGTATGTCCCCTACACGAATGATCAGGATCAGATCATCTGTGACAAGTCACAACACTTGTGACCATTCCATAAAGCGGGTGCATTCGTAGCGTTGCCAGGATAAGATTTCTCTCATATATCATATACTACAGACCATTTTAGTTATCCCTAAGACATGATCCACTTGTATGTCACCACATACATGCTTAAGTTACATAAAGAGAACCATAAATTTTAGGTTTATTGGTTTATGGTAAAGCAAATAAAACATTCAACTGAGAAAATTAAGAAATGAAGTAAAATATCATATGTTATACATCACAAGCGTTCGTACAAACTGTTTACAAACTACAGGACACGAGACTTTAAGGCATCAAGCCCAACAGTTCGGATCTAGTTCAAGGCGGTCTGAGCGGTTCAGAAGTGTTTTGGAGCCAGTTTTGGTTATTATTGTAATAATTAGACCTTTGTTTGCTTGAGAATGCCAAAACTAACAACTATATCAGTTTGTGTTTATTTTTTTATGCATGTGATGTATGTTATAGTTAAATAAATCTTGTATGTACATATAGTATAATGTAGATTTAAAAACCCATTATAAGAAGCATGTTACATGCATTGAAAGTATGTTATGAGGTGTTATAATATATAGTATGCATGTCTAGGGATTCAGATGTTTTAATATAAGTGTTATATTAAATCATGAGATATCTTATGTTTGTTATGGGTGTACAACATGTCTAAAGTTTTATGAGTTGTTATAAAATTGGGTTAGACATTTAAAATCCATAACAAAGATAATTTTCATACTCACGTAGGTTAACCACTTGTTTTAATAGTTAAAATAGGTCATTATCTTATAAAACTTGGGTGACAAACTCAACCGGTATACAATCTTGTCTAAAATTGGAGGTTAAGTTGACGGTTCATAGAACATCTTTTAATTGGAGATTATGGTCGAATAATTGAGTGTTGTTAACTAGTTTTATGAGTAATACGTGAGCGGTGTGTGGTTTTAAAACTAGTTTATCACCTAGACATCGTAGGTTAAATCCAAACATATACGTTATACTTGGATAACACCTAGACTTAGGTTGTTTAATTAGCTGAAAAATTCCTAAGTAAAGATATACCCAAACAAATGTTAGGATACTTCAGGGGGAGTTTAATAGCATATATGATATGTTATTAGAACATTTTAGTGGGAATTTAATAACGCTTCAATGGGAGATTAATAACATATAGATATGTTAGTTTTAGCTCTTGCATCCCTAAGAGTTCACATCGAGATTCATGTTTTGCTTCGTGTCGATTATACCTCAACTGCTCCATTTGGAAAGTGATTGCATGAATCAAGATCTAGGTGAATGAGGAGAAGTTGTTCAATGTAAAATCAAATATACGATATATTGATTTCAACTCTCACGTCCCTAGAAAGTTCACACTACAACGCGTCGTGTCACCCTGGGAGTGACCTCCATCCGGAAATTGTTTGTATGGGTCAAGATCAAGGTGAATGGGGAAAGTAATTTATAGTAAGTGGGTGAAGGATATGTGTCAACACATCATATGGTCTCTTCCATTTGTTTGAATCGTGGGATTCCTATGTTGCGCCTGCTGTCGTTTTTAGGCAACGCTAGCTAGTCGTTAACCCCAACGATCCCTTCGGAGGGTTGTAACATAGAATTCGGAACAACCCAAACTCCAAAAATGGATAGGATTTCTTAGGTCCATTCCCAACCTTGACTCTCCAATTCGGTAGCATCGTTGAGGTCGACCTCTGAAGTCTGAGAATGGAGGGTTACACTTACAGAATTACTAAGTGTTAGTAATTCCTGACAAAAAATGGTAACTAAAAGACTATAGGAATAAGAATTATTCTGGAGATAGTATTTCGTCAAGAATGTCTTACTTTAGTGAAGAAGTATTTGACTGCCCCTCTATAGCACTTATTCTGACTCATTATAGTATCATTGCAAATAAATAATGATTATGGGTACATTATTACTTTTTGCTAAAACTTGATTTAGATTTAGTTGCAATTTTCTAATAAGAATATGTTTAAAATTCCAGCATATTGAATTCTTCTAAAATACTAGTTTCCGCTTCAATTAATGGTAATAACAATTCAACATGTATATTACTAGCAAATGATGATTCAAAACAAGTTTTAATAGAGGATTTCCCTCTATCTCCCAACCCATCTAAAGTTTTGAACAATATAGATGAGCATGCAAAATTCAAACGACAAAGTAAATGTAATTTACTAGTTATTGAAACATGCTTAGTGGAAAATGATAAAAAGAACTGACTAATAGATTCAGGTGTCGTTAATCATATCTGTATTTTCTCCCAGGAAACAAGTTTCTGGAGATAACTTACAGAAGAAGAAGCGACCTTTAAGATAGGGATCGGTGAGGTTGTTTCAGCTAAAGTAGTGAAAGATATGAAGTTATTTATAGGTGATAGGTACATTTTACTTGAAAATTTTTATTACATTCCTTCTATGAAAAGGAATTTAACATCCGTCTCATGTTTGCTGGAACGAAATTACAAAGTTTTTTTTGAAAATAATGAAGTGTTAATTACTTCAAAAGATATTAATATTTGTTCCGCAAAATTAGAAAATAACTTGTATATGTTAAAACCGACTAAGATAAAAGCAGTTTTGAACATAAAGATATTTAAAACAGCTGGGACTCAAAATGAGAAAAAGAAGGTTTCTCCAAATGCCTATCTTTGGCCCTTGAGACTTGGTCACATAAATCTCAACAGGATTGAGAAATTGGTGAAGAACGATCATCTAACTTAGTTAGAAGTTAGTTCATTACTGCCATGTGAATCTTGTCTTAAGGATAAAATGACTAAAAGTTATTTTTCTAGAAAAGGTCTTAGAGCCAAAGAACTCTTTGAGCTGGTACATTTAAATCTTTGTGGTTCGATGAATGTTAAAGATAGAGGAGGGTATGAATATTGCATCAGCTTCGTCAATGACTATTCAATATATGGGCTGTCTAATACATCATAAGTCCGATACACTTGAAAAGTTCAAGGAATATAAGGCAGATATTGAGAACCAAATAGGTAAACAGCTTAAAACGCTTCGATCAGATCGAGCTGGTAAGTATATGGACTTGAAATTTCAGGACTATTTGATAGAACACAGAATCCAGTCACAACTCACAACACCTGGCACACCTCTACAAAATGATGTGGTAGAAAGGAGAAATAGAACCTTGTTAGACATGGTTCGTTCTATGATGAGTTATGCCCAGTTGCTAAAATCTTTTAGGGGACACACAGTTGAGATTGCGGTGTATATATTGAACGTGGTTCCCTCGAAAAAAGTGTTTCTGAAACACATTACGAGCTATAGAGAGAACGTAAAAGTAGTAATAAATTGTAGAAATACAAGTTATTGTATTTCTTTCATTTAAAATAATAAGGCAAAGGCATGAAATTTAGATAATTTCTACCAATAAATCTATACAACAGAATGAAGCATGCGATCACATACTTTAACCACATAACATATTTAAATTTCGGACTAATTTTGCTACTTGTATGCAGAATATCCTTCAGCAGTCTAATGAAAGTGCGATCGCATGTTGCATACCTGCTGATGTGATCAAGCAATATTTTCCAGAGAAGAAATGAAAAGATGATCGCATAAGCTACAAGCGTTGAGGCATGACATGACATGACATGGGCGGTGGGTGTCATGTCACAAGTTGCGTTGGTGGTTGATAGGAAAAGTTTGTTGAAGATTCAATGAACCCCTGGCATGTTACAGACAGTGCGGCATGGTATGCAATTTAATGCACCCCATCAACACAATCATGAGTTAGAGAAAAGAAGTGCTCACGAACACCTATAAATACCCATGAAAATGTCATGCAAAATAACATCGAGGGAGACAAGAAGAATACCCTAAAAAGGGATTCTGCTAGAAACCCTTACAAATTTTCCATAGAAATTCCTTAGTGAGAGCTTAGGATTCTAGGGAGAGAAAAGGATAATACTGTTCAATTGCCTAAGTGAAGCAGCTGTAAAACGAGCCGGAGGAAGCAAGACAATACTAACGACTTGACTCTCTAATCATTTCTCTTTGTTTTTTTTATTTGTATTGTATTTCTTTTATTGACAAATTCATCTTTGCAGTATGAATACATGTTTGTTATATATCTTGTTTGTCTTTTTCATCAACATGATGTGTAGCTAAATCGCCTTCTGGGTTGAGAAGAATGTAGCTAACACGACTAAATAACTGAATGAGTCATGTGATCAACTTGTTTTATGCATGCTTATACTTGTTGCTTGAATCAATTGAGAAATTGTTCTAAGTAAAGTTAATATGAGTTTGAAACAATTTAGATTAGGATCTCATAAAACAAGAGAAAATTTTCCTTAGAAATAAGTACATTCTATGTATATTACACCTATTGCATGCATCTTAGAGATAAGATAATATGGCAAAGAACATTGAGAAGTGCTAGACATTGAGTGTATAGTTTGATCGCATGATCCATCTAATTGTTACAATTTTTTGTAAGGTGCTACAAGCAAAATGATCCTGATTCGTTCATGTATTGACATGAGGAGTGGAGACGTCCTATGCAATGAGTTTGCGTAAGATCGGACCAAAAAATAAATCATTCTTACTCTATAACACTGTTTACTATTTAAGAATGACTATTTCGCTTAGATGACCTTAATCCTGAATTAACTGTGAACTCATGTTTATTCGGGATTATCCTTAGATTTTCATAGGTGATGGGGCTCAATAACGCTGGCTCAATAAGCCTCCCATTTCAAGGGTAAGACCGGGTAGATAGCTGAGGACATTGGATGTAAGATGGAATTCATGCCTTCCCGATTTAGGGATAAGAGGAAGGTTGTTCTCTTAAGTGTTGAATGCATGTTTTGAACAAAGGGCCCTACCCTCTCATTGGCCCAAGAGAGATCCAGTTTAGTGATTGGATCACCAACAAATTGCTCATTAGAGATCAGTGAAACTTAAGAAGCAAGACGTAATTTCGGGGGTAAAACATCATTTGATCCACTTGTTATTATAAACAACCTCTGAAGGGTCGACTTACTGATTATGGTTAAATCAAGTAGACACAAAATATATCTACAGTGACGAGAGTGCAACTATCGAGCTATAGTGGTGTGACTCGAAGTTAACGAATATTGATTAATTCGGTCTAAAGAGTTTTAGCCAATTAATCTCAACTCGTTGGAGTTCATGATCTGCAGGTCCATAAAGTCCATCTACTAGCTCGTAAAACATGAACACCCTGAATTAGTAAATTGAGTGAATTTGGAATGATATCAATTTGAAGTGTTCAAATTAAATTTCAATTTGAAATGTTTAAATTGAATTTAGGGTTTGAATTTGAAAAGTTCAAATTCAAATTAGGGATTGTATAATTATATTCGATATAATTAATTAACGTTTATCAAAATTAACAAAAATGGAGAGTTATAATATTTAAAAGTTGATTTATATATTAATTACATGAATAGGAATCGTGTTTAAAATTAGGAGTGTGATTAATTTAATATTTGATATTAAATTACTATTTAATTAATTAATTTTGTTTACTTAATTAAAAATAAAAATTAATTTTCATTTTTATTTCAATTTTAGAAATTGAAATATTAGTTTTGATTTTAATTAATTTTGAATTAATTAAAATTAGAGATTGAAAATGGAAATTGGCATTTTGAACTTGGTAGTGGGAGGTGTTTCTCCTAAATTAACACACCTTGCCCATTAATTCCATGTATTTTGAGGTGGCATCAGCTGGTCTCTTGAGTGCCTAATGAAAGAGAATGATAAAACTCTTCAATTTTGAGATTGAAAGAGATTGAAGGCTGAAAACTAGTTTCTGTAGAAAACTATTTTTCTCTCTCTTCAAACCCACACCAAAACCTTCACAAATTCAGCCCAATTGTGAGTTCCACCACTCAAATGCAAGGTTGAGAATAATAGAGAAGATCTTTTGGTGGTCCACGACTTCAATTGGAGAAGATTGCAACTCAAATTCGTGTTTGAAGAGGATCTTCAAAGGTATGTATTGAAAACTTCATAATACCCTATGAATATGCTTATTTTGATATCAAAATTATGGAATTAGAATGCTTAATTATCCCGTTTTCTTCCGTTGCATATTTCTGTAATCCAATAGTAACACTGTTAACTAGTTAGGTTTTTATTTCAATAGGATGACCTAGACAACTTAGTCTTAATCCGTGTCTATTATGGATTCATGTTCATGAGGGATGGTCATTTGATTTGTATGGTGAGAGTGGCCAGTTCGTTGACTCAATAAGCCTACTATTTTGGGGACATGACCGAGTGTGGAGTTGGAAAAATAATAATACAAGATGGATTTCACTCATTCCCAACTTTAAGGTAAGTAGATGAGTGTCCTTTAAGTGGTGTCTCCGGGACTTGAACAAAGAACCTTATCCTCTCACTGGCTCGAGAAGGGTTTTTGTTTAATGGTTGGACCATAAACAGGTTGTTCATTAGAGGAGTACTGATACTTAAGAATACAGAGGTAACCCACGGGTAAAACGATAATTAGACTCAACTGGTGTTATGAACACTCGTGAAGGACTAACTTGCTGTTATTGGTCTATATCCATGGACACTGAAATATATCTATAATGGGAAGAGTGCAGCTGTGGGTCTATAGTGGAGTGTTCCCACAGTTAACGAATATTGATTAATTTGCACTATAACAAATATCACATATGATAGTAGGCCAAAAACGCTATCGTAGGCTTTTGATAGCGTTTTTGGAGACGTTGTCATAGGCGATGTTTTGGAAAGTCCAACATTTTTATAGCGTTTTTTGTCCGCTATAACATGTGCTATAAAAAGTCTGTTTTTTATTGCATAATTATCATGCTATGAAAATATTTCATAGCATTAGCAAAAAAACACTATGTTTTCTCTTTAATAGTGTTTTTAATAGCATGAAAAAATACTGTCAAAATTATTTTACAGCGTTTTTAGTAGCATGAAAAAAAAAACACTATAAAAGACTTTTTATAGTATTTTTAAGCATGATGTCGTAGTCGATGTTATTGAAAGTCTCTTACTTTCATATATTTTTTCAATACTATAAAAAAGTTATAAAAAGTCCACTTTCAATTGCACAATTTTAATGTTATGAAAACATTTTATAGCATTACATAAATGTTATGATTTTCTTTTAATAGCTTTTTATATCTATAATAATGAAAATATTATGATTGACATTTAATAGCATGTTTACAATAATTAAAAATGTTATAAAAACATGTAGCATTTTTAATCTTGTTGTGATAGCCAATAATAATTAATTTATAAATAATCAACTTGTATATAAAAAATATAGTCATTTTATAAGAGTGACAAATTGTTTCAAGTACAATTGTAAGATTAAATTCAATATACATTTAATGTAACCAAGTGGTTGTACATCAAAATAAACTTTCAAGAGTCCAAACTTATAATTTATCGCTCGCAACTATTCATCTCTCTTTCTTAGCTCCTCTTGAACTGCAACTCATTTGTTCTAACTCTAGAATCGCAAAAAAAAGTGAATGCCTCAATTCTTCAAAGTTCTATTCTAAAGAACACATAAACCACCAACAATCCGAAGGTCGAACCTATGGCTTGAAGCTCCAACGGTACGTGAATAGCTGATTAAACTCTTTAACCACGAGATCCGCTATCTGTTAACTTCCAAGCATTCCACTAAAGACCGACAGCTGAATTCTTCTTACCATAGATATATTTCTGTGTCCATCGGATATAACCAATCATGAGTACGATGACCCTTCACATATGCTCATAAGTACAGCTGGGCCAAATAACCGTTTTGCCCCTGTAGTTACATCTCACTCCTTAAGTACCACCGATTCCTCTAATGAACAATACAATATAGTCCAACTATGTGTGAACACCTCTCGGGCCAAGAGAAGGTGTGTGGTGCCACATCGTTCAAGTCCCGGAATCAACCCTAAAGGAAGCTATCTATCTACTTACCCCTGCTTCGGGGAAGGAGTGAATTCCTACTCGTGTAGCTGAGTTCTTAGCTCCCAAATCAGACGAATCTCCAAAGTGGTAGGTTTGAGTCGGCGGCCTGGCCACTCGCACCCATGCAAATCAAAGGACCGCCCTCAATGTCAGGAGTTCCCAACTCACTCAGGATTGAGATCATGTTACCTATGGTCATCCCAGTGAAGTGAAGTCTCTATCATGAACGGTGTTATATAACGAGCATTAACACTTTGTGGTCAGGTCTTATACAAACTCTTTGTATAGGACGCCCCTGCTCGCATGTCCCCTACACGAATGACCAGGATCAGACCATCTGTGACAAGTCACAACATTTGTAACTATTCTACAAAGCGGGTCGCATCCGTAGCATTATCAAGATAAGGTTTTCCTCTTATATCCATATACTACAGACCATTTTGGTTATCACTTAAGACATGATCCACTTAAGAGTTACACAAAGACAACTAGGGATTTTAGTTTTATTGGTTTGTGGTAAAGCAAATAAAACATCCAGATGAACAAAGTCAAGAAGTGAAGTAAATATCATATATTATACATCATAAGAATTCGTACAAACTATTTACAAACTACAGGACACGAGTCTTTAAGGAATAAACTCCAACAGATCCTACATTTCTCTCTTTCTTTTGATCAATAGGTACTATGTTTTTTTTTTTTATCACAAAGTACATACAATATACAAAATTGTTTTGTGCTTTTTTTTTTCTTCTAAAATTCTCCTTCTCCAGTCCCAAGGAGTTTTGGTGATTTCCATTCGAGGTTTCTATAAAAGTAAGTAATGTTTCCCTTTTTCTTTGTAGATTTATTTTTAAGTATGCTTAACCTAAGATTAAATTCACAATAGGTAATTCAATTATGGTCTTTGTAGTTTTTGTATATTTCCCAGTGTATGGGTATTTTAGAATCCTTAAATTAATAACGAGTAATGGCCATGTTTCTTCCGCTGCTTAGAGAATCTTCACCCCTTCAAAATTTCCCTTTAGTGAATAATCAAATATCCAACTCCTAGTTGTTGTAAAATATTGCATAATCTTCTGCATCCAAATACTTTATTGTATAAAAAGTTGCACTGATTCACATATTCTTTTGTACTGTTTTTGTGTAATTGAATTAATCAATAATATGTGTGATAGCTCTAAAAAAGAGCTATTATTCTTAGCTTAATTTAGGCTCATTAATGAATTTTGTGTGTTTATTGTCTTATTTTGTAGGTATCATGCACTGAGGAGGTAAAACTAAGAAATTAGAGTCAAACGAGACTAATTTGAAAAAAATTGGAGGTAATTTGAGCAGTCAGGCTTCAAAAAAGTGAAAAATACGAAATTGCCACTATCACAGGGTTGCAACACTAGCTTGACGCTCTAAGGCAGAATGTGCAGCATTGCAACATTTTTTTTTAGCATTGCGACGCTGCGATTTTTCCTATAAATACTCCCCCTCGGTCCTAGGACAAAGAATGTTGAATTTAGGAGGCCGAAGTAAAACTTCATCGTTTTTTTTAGACGTGTTTTGGATTATATCCATCGGTTTGTCTATGAATCGATGAAGTAATCTTTCGTTTAGTTCTTGGATCGAACATTCTTTGTATTTGATGATTTTCTGTTCAATTTTGTGCTTTAACTCATAATTATATTTTTCTTGAATCTTGTTTAATTTAGACTTGCTTTTATGTGTTGGATTGACGCCCCTATCATGATCGCATGTCTTTGCTAGTTAAATTCAAGCTCGCACGCATCTTTTTAATTGTTTATGTTTTGAATTTACCCTTGTAGCACAGATTAGATGAGCATGCTTAGGTTTATAGGCTGGTTTTGAATCTTTGCATTGCACGTTTAGTCTAGATTTAAAGAATAAATTGATTATTTGAACATGACTGTCCTGACACTTAATCAACATAGTTGAATCCTGAATCTTAATGCACGTGTTTCTAGTCTTTATGGCCGCTGAGGACCCAATTGCATCTAGAAACATGTAGGTTAGTTGAGGCACGGTCTTTCCAGCCTTAATTATGAATTAGGATGCTCGATTAGTTTGGATTAATAGATTTTCGGGTTTGTAGAGATTAGTTAATTCACATTGATTTGGTAGCTATGCATGCATAATTCAATATATGATATGTTGGTTGAAAACAATGATTTAATTTATATTGAATGGCTACTTGATCCAAGAACCACACGAATCCATTACCGTTCCATATATCCATTGCACTTTACTTTTTCTTGCATGTTTCCAATTTCAAAACCAAGAACTAAAACCTAGTTGTTACTGTTTTTCACGGTCAAATCTAACCCCAAAAGAAATTAATTCTTCGCTTCTCTGGTGTTTGACCCCACACTTACTACTGTTGCTATGTTTTAGTAGTAATAGGAGTAGTTCGGTGATAATATAAATTTTCTTTTGACCAGACTCGAAGCTTATTAACGCGTAAGTTTCGGGCTCTGTCAAAAGTGGCGTTGTTATTGGGGAAGCAAGCCAATTAATATCTTTTAGTTAGAATTGACAGTTAAACTTTAAAAATTTTAAAACTTTTGTGTCTACTTGTTTATCTATGGCAGAAAATATAAACATTTATGCATTTTAAGTGAGCTACGCGAAACAATGGGAAACACCAGAGGTAAGAGAGATTCATGAGCTTAGAAATCAAATTTCTGAACTAACCTCTATTTTTCAAGTTATGGCTAATATGCAGATACAAAATTTTCATGCTCCTGAGTGCGAGTATTATCCTCTTTGGGAGTGGCTTAGCCAAATGCCTTTGTTGATGCCATATCAGTCTGTCAATCCAGGTATTTCTTTAGAGGATATGGTTAGGGAACTTTCTAATCGCTCTGGTGAGTTTGTGCAGGAGTGCTCCTACGATTATCAAGAACCAGCCAGCTTCCAACAGGATAACCTCTATTTCAATCAAGAGGTTAGAGCTGAGCTTCAGAGTCTGTGTGACCACATCGCTCAAATCATTGAATTAGTTAGGAGACTGAAAGAGTCTTGAGAAACATCTTCTGAGGATGCTGAGTTGAGCAGTGGAGATACGAGCATCAATAATTCCGCAGAGCAGTTGGTCTTTCAAATCTCTGACAAGTGTAAGACGTTGGATTACTTAATTTGTGAATGTGCTAATGATTTTTTTGAGTGTGCAGGAAATCGTTTAGAGTCGTCCTACGTCTGTGGAACTGAGCCCGACATTGTTAGAGAATACGCATGGACCGATTCAGATGACAATGTTTATCCTCTGCCACGTCGAGAACATGTTTGTGAGGACTATGGAGAACTTGAGCCTAAACTCGTCGATTTCAAGGTGATAGAGTTAGAGGTTGAAAAACCTAGCCCTGTTCTGTCGTCTGATATATCATATATTTTTAGTCAGTTGAGTCAGAGTCTTTCTTTTCTGTTGAGTCAGTCCTTGAGTCTTTTATTTTATTTTCTTTATAAATATGAAAAATCCAAAATTTGACCAGATTGGTTCTTTTCAAAAGATGAGAACCCTTATAGCCTTATCAGGCTATATCGACTCATCCAAGAAGGGACCAGAGAAATACGATAATTTCTTTGTACCTTGACAGGGGATAGGTCACGTCAAGCAACCGACATTAAAAATTTACATTTCCTGGTGGGAGCCAGGTGAAAAAATTTACTACTTTCTTTATTTGTTTTCTAGATTAGCTTTCTTTCTTTTTCTTTTTTTTTTTTTTTTTTTGTAGGGACGACCTAGAGGAGAGGAGTATCTTTTTTAGAGGCGAGCCCGGCCACCACCATCTCATGTGTGACACTGTTATCAGGGGAGGTTTTCTGTTCCTTTGCTTTTATTCTTTTTTAGCTATATTTGAGAGACATTGGGGACAATGTATCATTTTAAGTTGGGGGTGGGGTACCGGTTGGGTAGTATGTTATGTGCTTTGATTGCCTTGCTTGCTATTTGCTCTGTTGCTATCATGATAGTTTATGACACATTCTTCCTGTAATAAAATTTGTATGAAAGAACGCTAGGACAACATGATCATGATTTTAGCCCAAATTTAAAAAAATTTCTTATTTCTCATGCATCTTAAGTCATTTTACGAAATTAAAATAAACTATCTTGCATGCTTAGAAGTGGGTTATTTGGTTTGTATTTCTATTGTCACATTGAAAGGTCCACCTTTGACTTAGTAGTAACTATGCTTGTTTTAGAGTAAAACTAGATAAAGTGGATAAAATAGGGTATACTATCAATAAAAAAAATAAAGAGAAAGAAAAAAATAAAGAAAAGCAAATTACTTATAATTCTAAAAAAAATAAAAAACTAAAAAACTAAAAAAATTTGTCGATGTGCCAGCAAAAAAATAGTGTGTGTGTGTGTATGCATGGATAGAGGTGAAAAGAGCTACATCTACCATGCCTAGTTAGGGTCGTGAGAAAAGAGTGTTAGGTTCCCGGCAGTGGGGTGTGAAAGCTAGTCCTCTAGGTAAAATAAATGCTCTTTTCTTCTTTTTCTTTCTTTTTTTTTTATTAATAAATCAAGCCCATAATTGCTCTTTAAACTCTTTTGTCCTTGCTATTATTTGAATTTTCTTTCTTGAATTACATATATGGAGATCTAATTCACCCATGACATTCTTTGATTTTAGTTATGAGGAACTAATTCACCCATAGCTTCCATCTTAATTTCTTTTTTAACTTGATTGTGGGAACTAGGCCACCAAAACTTTGATTTTCTTAATGTTGCAAAGATTTCTCGATTTTATATTGGTAGATCACTCTCATTCCCAGACGGCGCACGACGCACCTGACCTTCACGTGACATCAACGGTAAATTTGTAATTCAATGAAGAGATGACTTATAAAAAAAAAAGAAAAAGACCTCTGATGCCTAAGTCAGTAAAAGAATTATCAAATAAAAAATAAGTTAGAAGTTTAAGATACCTCATATGGAACCATAATGTCTATTTACAGGGGATTTAATCTTAATCCTACTAAGATTAAGATATGAGATTTAACCCTCCTAATCCCAAACAAGCTAGATTAGATCTTATTTTATATTATCTTGATTTATCTTATCTTATCTTATTTTTAGTTTTATTCTATCGGGCCAAAATCCACTCGTCAACATATGTGATAGCAATTAGGGAATAAACTACTTACCATGGTTTTGGGTTCATAAACGTATTTTTTTTAATTAAATTACTTATTTGGTAATTTTTTTTAATAGTATGTGGGAAGGAGATTGAATTCCATACCTCGATATTGATAGTATACATTTATATACCATTAAATTGTGTTCATGTGGGGTACTTCAATTTGATATATATACTTCGATTACTTTACAATTAATTATTCTAAAACTCATTTTTATTCTCTATTTTTTAAAAGGATATTTAAACCTTCAGACTATTTTTTTTAGTACAACAATTAATTACAGGAATGTGAGATTATTGAAACCTTAAGAGAATGAATAAATATTTTTTTGGCATTTCCTTTCCTTTTTCTCTCATTTTATATATGTATATGTGTGTGTGTATATATATATATATATATATATATATATATATATATATAATTTGGTTGTTTTTAAATATAGAAAAATAAACTAAAATATTTACAAGATATAGCAAAATTTTAGAACTATCAATGATAGACGTTGATAGACACTGATAGAAGCAACGTCTATTATTAATAGTTCTAAAATTTTTCTATATTTTATAAATATTTTCAACGGTTTTACCATTTGAAATAATTTCCCTTTATAATTTCTTTTCTTTATTCTTTTTTAATTTTTTTGAAATATTTAATAAAATGTATACATTAAGCATTTTAAATTTGGAACACATGTGTTAATATTCTTATGGGGGGTTGTGCTAAATTTAGGTTCATGTTTTTAAGGGAAACATTTATGTAGTTTTAAATTTTTCTTAATTATTCTTTTTGATGATTCCAAAGGGGGAGAAGTTTAAGAAAAATATTCTATAAATTTGTTATGATTTTGATTGTATTAATTAGGGGGAGAATTTATTTTTTTTGAGTGAATTTCAAGAATGATCTTTATGGTGATATGTTGAATTTTATTATGTGCTACAGGTTTACATTTATTTCAAGCTATTTTTCATTTTTCATCATCAAAAGGGGGAGATTATTGGCTTTTTGGCCCTTAATCTCAAATTAGTTAATTTTAATTAATTAATTAATCAATGTTTTGATGATAACAAACTCAGTTTTTAATTACTGAAAATTTTAGTGTTTTAATATGTCCATAGCGTAGAGCTCGGAACAACGATTCTAACACATCTTGAATCACTCAAATCGGAGCTAAAACGAAGACGGTATGACTGAAATAAGTCTAAAAAATACCGTGGTGGATGACGTGGCATAATCCGACCATTTACATGTAGACATGTGGCATTAAGAGATTAACATATGATGGGCTTTAGATTTTTGGATTGATTTAAAAAATGAAATTAAAAAGAAATTTAAAAAGAAAATAAATTTAATATTATTTTATGTTTGTGTCTAACGGCTAGTTTTTTTTACACATTATATGTTTTTTTTTATTGACTTTAAAAATAATGAATTTAAAAAGAAAATGAATTAAAAGGAAAATGAATTTAATATTATTTTATGTTTATGTCTAACGAGTAGTTTTTTACACATGATATGTTTTTTTTTGGATTGACTTTAAAAAGAATGAATTTAAAAAGAAAATGAATTAAAAGAAAAATAAATTTAATATTATTTTATGTTTGTGTCTAACGGCTAGTTTTTGACACATGGTATGTTTTTTTATTTTTTGGAATAATTTTAAAAGGAAAATGAATTTCAAAAGAAAAGGAATTTAATATTATATTTTGTTTGTATCTAACAACTAGTTTAGTTTAAAATCTCCACCATTGATTTTTTTTTTCCAAAATCCAATGGTCCAAATTAATTGTGGTTTCTAAAAATTTTTCCATCTCTATATAAACCATCTTCTTCTCCAAATTTTTTACGAACAAATTTTACATTTCATAATCCTCCAAAACTCAAAAGTTTCCATTGTTATTCTCTCTAAGCTCCCGATTTTTTTCTTTTCATCATATTCTTGAGAGAGTGTTATTGTATTGTGAGGATAAATTTGTTGAGTGCTTAAACTTGTAAATCCACTCTAGTGAGAGTTGTATTGTGTTCTTAAAAAATTCCAACATTTGTAATGGTTTGATCCTAAACCGTGGAAAGGATCGGATTTGCTCTTGAACCCGTAAAAGAAGTGGTAGTGTAACGGTTGCGCTCTAATCCGTGGAAAAAGTCGGAAAGATTTTATTCAAATTCCCAAGAGGCGCTTGGAGAGTGGAGTAGGTCGAGTTTGACCGAACCACTATAAAAATTACAGTGTCTTCTTCTCTAACTCTTTTCTTTTTATTTTTGCAATTAATTTAAGCAATTTATTGTATGTTTTAGTTTTTTCTTATTTATTTGCTAAAATTTGATAGAATTAAATTATCACACTATTTGTCATCTTATTTGTTGCATAAATTGAATTTTTCTTATTATTTATAAAAAATGTATTAATTAGTTTAATTGGGTTAATTTAAAAAAAAAAGTTTAATTAAATCCTATTCACCCTCCTCTAGGGTTGCCATATTAATCCAACACGTTTCACTTGGGTCTTCATGTTAAAATCCAAGTTTGATGTTTTGAAGATTATACCTCAGTTATTTTCTTATGTTGAGACTCAGTATGATAAGAAAATCAAAGTGTTTCGTTTTGATAATGCTCCTGAGCTTTCTTTTTTTGAGTTATTTATACAAAGAGGGGTTTTACATCAATATTCTTGTGTGGGTCGACCAGAATAGAATTCTGTAGTTGAACGTAAGCATCATCATTTGTTAAATGTTTCCAGAGCATTGTTATTTTAATCTAGAGTCCCTCTCAAATTTTGGAATGAATGTGTTTTGACTGTAGTATATCTTATTAACAGAACACCTTCACCTATTCTGGGTTGGAAAACACCTTATGAGTTGTTGCAGGGTACTTTGGCTGATTATTCTCTTATCAGAACTTTTGGGTGCTTGTGTTTTGCATCTACTTTGTCTCATGGTCGTTCCAAGTTTGTTCCAAAGGTTGTCCCTGCTGTCTTTATTGGTTATCCACCAGGTATGAAGGCTTACAAACTTTTTGATATCACTAGTAACAAGTTTTTTGTTTCCTGAGATGTTATTTTCCATGAACATTTATTCCCTTTTCATAAAATGACCTTGGAGACCAAGCAACCAGACCCTTTTCAGCAAATTGTCCTTTCTATAGCCCTTGATATCGATTTTTTAGCCCACCCTCCCACTGCACCTACCTTACCTCCCACTCCTATTGAACATTTTTCTTCTGACAACCTTTCCCCATCAATTCCTTGTTCGGTACCTCCTATAACTACCTCTTCAGTTTCTTCACCTGTCATATCCCCCTCTCTTTCCACTGATCTTTCATCTCAGCAGCCTTCCCCCTCATCCAACTTAAATACTCAACCCCTTGCTCCACCTCGGAGGACATCCAGACCATTCAAACCCCCTTCCTACCTTAAAGACTATCACTGTAGTCTCACAACCCAAACTTCTCTTCCCAGTTTTTCTACTCGATATCCCATATACTCATCCCTTTCTTATGATCTTCTCTCCCCTATTTTTCGCACCTTTTCCATTGCCATTTCCTCTCATTATGAACCGAAATTTTATCATCAAGTCATACCTTATGACCATTGGAAGACAACAATGAAGCTTGAACTGCAAGCCATAGAAGACAACGATACTTGGGAGGTTCTTCTTTTGCCTCCATCCAAACATAGCATTGGTTGCAAGTGGGTGTATAAAATCAAACATCGTGTAGATGGTTCTATTGAGATATACAAACCTCGACTTGTTTCTAAAGGATATACTCAATAGAAGGGCTTGGATTTTCTTGAGATGTTTTCTCTTGTGGCAAAATTAGTCACTGTTCGAGTTCTTCTTGTTTTAGCTGTCACCTATCAATGGCATCTAGTTCAACTAGATGTAAACAACGTTTTTCTTCATGGAGATTTGTTTGAAGAAATATATATGGACCTTCCACTTGGTTATACACCTAAGGTACCTCACAAAGGTAAGCTTGTTTGTCGATTAAAGAAGTCCATACATGGTCTCAAGCAGGCTTCAAGGCAATGGTTTTCCAAATTTTCTGATGTTTTTGTTTCTCTTGGATTTCAACAGTCTAAAGCCAATTACTCTCTGTTTGTTTGCGGTTCTGGTTCTATTTTTATTACTTTATTGGTGTATGTTGATGACATTGTCATTACTAGTGCAGATGTCAAGCTTATTGATGAACTTAAAATGGTTTTACATGTTGCTTTTAAGCTCAAAGACCTTGGGTCGTTGAAGTATTTTCTGGATCTTGAGCTTGCTCGTTCATCCCAAGGTATTTCTATTTCACAACGGCATTATACACTCCAAATCTTAGAGGATGTTGGTCTTCTAGTGCTAAGCCGGTCAATCTCCCCATGGATCTGACTGTTAAGTTTCGACATTCTGACCAGGAAGTTCTTGATGATCCTTCTCCCTATAGAAGACTGGTTAGTCGACTTCTCTACTTGACTATTTCACGACCAGACATTGTGTTTGCTGTGAATAAACTTAGTCAATTTGTGGCCAAACCGTGTAAAGCTCATTTATCTGCAGCATATTATCTCTTGCATTATTTGAAATCAGCTCCTGGCCAAGGTGTTTTTATCTCCCCTGCTGATTCATTTCAGCTACGCGCCTTTGCTGACTCTAATTAGGCATCTTGCCCTGATACACGGAAGTCTACAATAGGTTATTGTATTTTTTTTGGGCAGTTCTCTTGTTTTCTAGAAGTCTAAGAAGCAAAATGTGGTTTCAAGATCTTCTGTAGAGGCTGAATATCGAGCTCTTGCTTCCACAACATGTGAACTTGTTTGGCTTCAATCTCTTCTTCATGATCTCCTCATTCTTATTCATCAACCTTCTTTGCTCTATTGTGATAATCAAGCTGCTATTCATCTTGCCAACAGCCCTATTTTTCATGGGAGGACTAAACATATCGAGCTTGACTATCATTTTGTTCGAGATAAAGTTGCTGATGGTTCTATTAAGCTGTTGCCTATTCGATCTGTGCATCAACTTGCTAATAGCTTCACTAAAGGTCTTCCCTTTCCACTATTTTCTGCTATAAGATCCAAGTTGGGTTTGTCTAACATTTTCAGTCCAACTTGAGGGGGGATATTAGTTGTAACAAGTTTTTGTTATTTCTGTTAACATTTTCATTGGTTGTTACTTGCTTCTTTCTCATTGGATGTATATATATATATAATGTATTTTCTGTCATTGGAATAATAAGAGAGAAAGACTTTATTTACTTTTGGTCTTTTCCCACTTCTAATATTTTCTTTTTCCTTTTTTTGAGTTTAAGCTTCTTTTGTTTCTCTCCTATATTTCTCCCTACATTTATTGTTCACGACAAATTAAAAAAAAGCGAAACTTCACACACACATATATATATATATATATTAAGCAAAAGAACTATATATTGTTTTTCTTTTATGAATAGAAGATCCACAATTTTTAGTCATAAACAAAAATGATTAAAATTTGCATTTTATGTATAGTTTGAAAAGGAAAATTAAAGTAAAAAACACAAAAAGCGAGAACATTATCTATGAGCTTTAAAATCATGGCATGACATCAAATGCATATGCCGGCAAGTAATTAATTAATTATTTTTTTTCATGTTCCAAAGTAAAAGAAGCTGGCATTTTTTTATTCAATATACTTTTAAAAGATTAGTTAACAGACAAATCGAACAAAGAATATAATAATAAAGCAGAAGAGGCTAAGTTTTTGAAGTAACACCAAAATCTCCAATGACTTATCACTTATCATTAATATTAATAATAATATCAATTAATTAATCATTGATTAGTTGTAAAAGATAATATTCCACCCGTGATTGAGTCAACTAAATGCCCTTTCTTCCTACCCTAAAATCGATTAAAAAATATATGTATAGAGACAACTTTAGATCAAACTCTTTGATATGATAGTATAACTTCGTTTGGTTGGTTGATTTGTTGGCTCTTAATCGTAAATTAATTAATTAATTAATTTTTTTTATTATAATAAATCTGTTTTTATTTATTAACAATTTTAGTGTTTTTGAAGTGTCAATTGTGTAGAGCTTGAAACAATTATTTCAATGCGATTTAAATCACTCAAATTGTAGCTCTAATACGGAAGATATGACCGAAACAAGCTTAGCGAAAAATACTTGAGATGATCACGTGACAACTTATTCATCAAAATATACCCAATAACACATTTTCACCAACTTTTCCCTCGTTTTAAACTCTTCATCTTCTCCACATTTTAACAACAATTACACATTTTTACAACCCTCTAAGTCACTATTGTTATTCTCTCAAAGTTCTCATTTTTTCTTTTTATTTTATTCTTGAGAGAGATATATTGTATCGTGAGAATTTATTTGTTGAGTGCTTAAACTTGTAAATCCACTCTATTTTGAGAATTGTCAAGTGTGTTTTTTACTCTTGATCTCGAAAAAAGAGTTGTTGTAATGGTTTGATCATCAACTGTGAAAATGACCGAGTTTGTTCTTACTCCAAGAAAAAGATCGTTGTAGCAGTTCGACTCTAAGCTGTGGAAAGAGTCAAACTTGAAAAGTAGATGTAGGTCGGTTGTGTCGAACTAATATAAAATTATCGGTATCATTTTCTCTATCCCTCTCCTATTTAATTTTGCAATTATTTTATTAGTATACTTCATTACATGAAATTAATTGCATTTTTTTCTTGAAATTAATTGTTCATATTTATTTATTTTCATTGGTAGTTCTAAAAATTCTACATCCATTATCAATGAATTAAATAGGGTGTTTTAAAGTGTGATTCTTAATTTCATGTTTAAATCAAAGTGAAATTATTTGCATAAAATTTTTGTTTAAACTACTTGCTAGCAAAAAAATGTATTAATTTATATATTGGGCCCACACTTAGTTTAGTGAAAAAGTTGTAATTAGTTTAAATAAACTATATTTACTCTCTCGCTCTAGGATTGCCATACCGATCCTACATGATTATATTTTTTCTAAACAATTTATATTGAAGAATTGTTTTTAAATATAGAAAATTGCTAAAAATATTTTCAAATATAACAAAATATCATTAAGCAGAGTCTATTAGCGTATTAATAGACAGTGACATTTTGCTATATTTGAAAATATTTTCAACAATTTTTCATTTAAAACAGTTACCATTTTTCATTTCCCTCTATCTAACTTTGTCCTTTGATTAAAAACCAAAAATAGTCAAGGGTATCTAAATTACACTTGGAGTAAAAATTTGTTAACATCTTGATGAAAATTAATAGTCTAAAAATTATTGCATTACGATTTAAATTATAAACATTTTTAGTGTTGAAATTAAGCATGCCACGTGTACTTAGTGACAGATCATTAGAAGAGTTGAATGCAAACATCGACCAACTAACAAGGCTTTCAAATACTCACTCTCTCATAAGGAGATAATAACCATTTCTTGCAAAATACTATTTCCAAACTCCCAATTAGCTACCGTCAACATTATTTAAAAATCCCCATTTGCTAGTTATTTACTATTTGCTACAACTTTTACTATTTTATTTTCATAATTTTTTTATTCTTTGCGACAGTTTTTACTATTTCCTTCTCAAACTAAAATAGTTTACACCTCAAACTAGAGATGTCCAATTTTTCCACGGGCCGAGAACTCCCTGATTAGACCGAGAATGGGGGAGAGAGTGGGAGAAAAAAAGTTTCCGTGAACTAAATAGGGACGGGGATGGAGAATGCATTCCCCATCCCTGCCCCCGCCCCGATTAATTTCTACATATTTATTTAATATAGTTATCTAATGTTATGTTATTATTATTATTATATAAATATTACATTTAAATTTCAAATTTGATTATTATTGGAAAAGATAATGAATATGTTTAAATTGAATATTTAAATTTACATTATATATGTGAATTTTTTATTTATATTTATCTCTTTCGACTAAAAATTAATTAGCTTTTTTAGAATAAAGTTTGAGTAATTTATATTTAAATTCAAATTGTTATATAAAACTAACCATCATGTGATAAAGTTAATTACTTAATTAAAATGTACTCACATTAATGATTTAAATTAATTGACTTTTTACAAAAAAAAAAAAAAAAAGTAATGGAAAAAATTTCCCACAGGGAATCCCTTCCCATAGAAAATTTTACTGGAATGGGAAATGAAATGGGGATCTCTACCACACATACTATCATAACTCAAATTAAAATAATCTACCGACTCCTTGCCCCAAAGTTTCATAACGTTCTTTTTTGTTTCTTATTTTTATTTCTCAATTTTTAAGAAACGGAATTATTTGATGACTCCTCTTGTTTTTTATTTCTAAAGTTTGAAAAAAATTTCTAAAAATGAGACCAAATTTAAGAAACTACCCAAACTAGTTTCTCCCTATTCGGTTTCTATTTTATTATCTTTGTTACCCGAATAAAAAAATTGACTTGGCAGTGGTAGGGAGGCGTGCTCCACTTCTTTTAGGGGAAAGTTTTGGGTTTGATTCCTAGTAAAACAAACCATTTTCATTTTATTATTTTTAAAATTTCTTTCTTTCTTTTATTTTTCTTTTATATTTATATGTTTTATTTACTTTTGAATTGTAAAATTTTCAATATTTAGTTTTATATATTATTTTTATTTTTAAATTTCAAATTTTCAATACCTATATTTAAATATTTGTTAAAATTTGTTTCGAAAAATATATTTTTAAATTTTAAATTTTAAATTTTGAAATATACATGTATATATGTTATTTTAAATTTAAATTTATTATTTTTAGTACATTCAAAACCAGTTATAATTTTACAATATATAAATTTTGTTTATTAAACATTCATTTAGGTTCACTTTAATATTTTACAGTCTCGACATTTACATAATAATATAAATAATTTGGATTTGAGTCAACATTATTCAAAACAAATGATTTGAGTGAGAAATTATTGTGAACTAAAATTTAGCAACATATTAATGATAGAAACAATTGTATTATAGTTATTAATTTTGTGTTGGGATTGTGTATTTAATAATGTAAATGTTTTATAATTATTTTTTATATTTTAATGCATGTACATAATTAAATTATATTTATATTATAAAATAAAAAAAATATTGGGAAAAAAAATATAAGAAACGAGAAACAAGAAATTATTATCAAACAAGTTTATGTTTATTTATTTATTTTTTTTTTCAAGAAACAAAAATCAAGAATAGTTGCCAAACATATCCCTATTTTTAGTTCCTAAAAAATAAGAAATGAGAAACGAGAACGTTATCAAAAGGGGCCTAAATTGTCCGATCGCTCCTAGACGACCTTGAGAACTTGATCAACCTCAAAGTTTTGAAATTGAACAAAAAATTTCAATTCCTGCAAGCTCTCCCTTACTCCATTGGGCTCTTCATCTCCCTTGTCGAGCTCGATATCAGCTACAATAATATCATCTCCCTCAAAAACTCCATAGGGTACCTCAAGAATCTCAAGAAACTAAACGAGGAAGGCAACCCTCTTAGTCCACCCCAACCCAATGTGATTGAGCAAGGGGTCGATGTAGTGTGGATGTACTTAAGCGATAAGATGAATGGAATCTACAAAGGATTGCAAAAGAAGAGGTCGTGGATGGGCAAATTGGTCAAGTATGGGACTTTCAACAATAAAAGGGAATGGGTGAGTAAAGGAGATCAAGAGAAAGAGGGGTTCATCATGCAAGAGTATTAATCCATTAATGATCTGGCATCGCCAAGGCACATGAGAATGTTCTTGCATTTGATGTTGGTGTCCTAAATCTCTTATATTCTCGTAGTTTGTAAACTTGTATAAACAAAATAAACGTTATTTTATAAGTGCATTAACTCAATCTAGTAAACTAAGATCCTATATTATTTTATGTAGCTTAAACATATATAAACATGTATATGGTAACATACATGTGGATAATGTTAAAGTAATAATCTAAATGATTTGTAGTATATGAATAAGGTTGTGTGGCTTATCCTTGTGACACTATGGATACAACCCACTTTGTAATTATTACAATTGTTATAAAGTATTACAAATGATATGATCTTCATCATTCATGTGGAAACATGTGAGTGGAGGTATCCTACAAAGAGCTTGTATAAGACTGGACCACAAAATGATTTGTTTGTCTTTATAACGCCGTTACTTGAAGAGACTTACATTTCACTAGAATGACCATAGGTGATTTGACCTTAATCCTGGGTGAATTGTGAACTCTTGCCTATGAGAGCGATCCTTCGATCTGCATGGGTGAGAATGACCAGATTCGTTGACTCAATATGGCTACCATTTTGGGGATATGTTTGAGTAGGGAGCTAGGAACTCAATTACACAAGATGAAATTCTTTCCTTCCGTTTGTTAGGGTAAGTAGATGCATTGCTTCTTTAAGGGTTGATTCCAGGTCTTAAACAACGAGAGCTCCTCACAGCTCCTCACCCTCTTATTGGCCAGAGAGAGGTCTAGTTATAGTGGGACTATGACTAATTGCTCATTAGAGGGGTTAGTAGTACTTAAGGAGTTAGATGTAACTGCATAGGTAAAACAATAATTTTGACTCAAATGTACTGACGAAAAGTTTGTGAAAGGTCAATGTACCATCAATTGATTATATTCAATGGACATGGAAAGACATCTACAATGTGAAGAGTGCAGTTGTTGGTCTTTAGTGGAATGATCGACAGTCATTAGTTAATTTAATTAAAGAGTTTAATTAATTAATCTCATTTCATTGAAGCTTCTAATCTATAGATCCATAAGGTCCCTCTTGTTAGCTTAATAAGGATTAATGAGAATCAATTAATTTTGGATTAGTTTGAATTGTTCAAATTAATTAAAGGGAAAGTGTATGAGATACAATTAATATATGTGATACATTATAATACAAAATTTAATGAGAGAAATAAATATTTGAATATAATTCAAATATTAATTATATGAATATGATTCATATAAAAACTATAGGTTAAAATTAATATGAATATGATTCATATTAAAACTATAGGTTAAAATTAATATGAATATGATTCATATTAAAACTATAGGTTATATGAGAGAAAAATAAACTATATATTATATTATATATGATATAATATAAACTATAGGTAATATATATTATGTGTGATATAATATATAGTTTTTATATTAAGGTAATCTAATCAAATCATGAAATAACTCTCAGAGAGTTATTTCAATTTTCACGTTATGAAGGGAGTTATTTGATAACTCCTTTCACATCTCTCATATAGACAGAACAAGGGGTTGACAAGTGGTAAGTCAAATACGTGAAACTGAGAAGAGAAAAGGTTTCTCTCTGCAAAAATTTGGTTTGATCTTCTCCTCTATACAATTCTCTCACAAGATATCTCCCTTCTTTCCTTCATTAGAATTAACCAACAAGCCCACAAAACTCTGCTTGATTCTCACCTTGAGAATGACGAGGTAGCCATTGTGGTGGTGTCCAAGAAGGTTGTCCTGTTCGTGGTTGCTGTGTTCGAGAGAAGATCTGAGTTTGTGGGAGTACTTCACTGTTTGTGATCTTGCCGGAGAGGAAAGTGAGAAAAAAAATTTCTTCAAGGGTAAGTTGTATCTCTTTCCCATTTCCTCTATGCTTTACGTAGCAAAGCATGCTTAGGTGTTGAATGTTTATCCTCTTGTTCACTGTATTTCTTTGTTTTATTAAGTTTCCAAAACGAATTCTTAGACACAAACGATCACTCGCTTCCGCATTGGGAATTCAATTCCCTTCACTTGCCACATTGTCTTTTCTCATTGTCATTCATTCTCTAAAGGGTGTCTGGGGCGCTAATTAGTTATTATAGCTTGCAAGTTATAATAGTCTGTGTTTGGGGTGTACAATATTCTATTTTAGTTTATAATAGTTTGTGTATGGAGTACAAACTATGTTAATCTTGGTAGAAAATAGTAAACAAGGTAACAAGAGAATTTAAAATAGTAATATCGTAATTAATTGTAGGTTATAATAGTTGGAAACACCAATTATTATAATTGGAACCTCAAACATGAAATGGCCTACAATAGTCACTCTACCCACTTGAAATTGGGGGCCCAAATACTAAAAGATTTAGAATTTGGAATGATCTTCTCGCCTCGCCCCGAAACTGCATGGGTGATTCGGGTTGAAAATATATAAAACCAAAAACTTTCGGTCAGGTTCGAGTTCAGCAAAAAAGAAAACAAAATAATAAATCGAGCCGATCAATAATAGCATTTTGGTTTTATTCCTCAAGGTTGGTGGATGAACGGCCATATTCCCCAAGGCTGTGGGCTTGACACTAAGTGTGGGATTTTGGTTTCATTTATGAAATTTGTCAGGGGTGTTCACAAATTTCATGGGTAAGATTGATTTAAGGATTCAACTAAAATGACTCAACTTATTATTAACTTTAAAATGCATATTCTTTTCTTTACCTACAATACAATTAGAAATACATATATTTATTTTAGTATTGTTTAATTTTATTAGTTTTTATGGATAATTTATTATCCAACAACTCACAAAAATAGTCTTTTTTAGTACTTTGGAAAGAGATTTTACATTATATAAATTGAATTGAGTCGTTAATTTTAATTCAATTTATGAAAATAATTAAATCAAATTTTTACATATTAACATTTACTTCCTTTTAAATAACCCAAGTAACCCCAACCAACCCGGCCCAACCCAAATTTTTCACAGTGAAGTTAGGTTGAGTTCATTTTTTTAATCAGGGTTATTTGGGTTGAAGAAATTTATAACTCAAATGGGTTGAGTCTAAAAAGTCAATAAACCCAATTCAACTCAACTTACAAATACCCTTAGAAAATACAACGAAGCCATCTTCCTTCCCCACCATTCCCACGCACCACAACATTTATTCTCTAAACCAAGAACCAAACAAGCAGACCACGGGTTTGAGCGGTGTGGTATGTGCGGTTTCTCATTGAAGTCAATTCGATTCTAGTTCCTACATTTCCTTAACCGAATAATTTATTTGGTTCGATTTTTATCATTTTCTTAACCAAATAATTGATTCGATTCCGATTTTCCATAAAAATCAAACCGAACCAAACCACTTATACCCCTACTTTCTACATAATATTTTCAAATGTCAAGGAACTATATCATGTTGTATAGCATAATGTAGTTATAGTTAAAGGTACAAAAAATAGGATGTGTTTGATTGGTAGTGCTTTTTTGTTTTAAAATGCCTAGGCATTGTGTAGACAGTATATATATGATCAACTTGAGACTGAAAGTTCAGCTCCTTTTTGGCGACATTACGTTTCCGTTCTTTACTTCTAAGTACATATGAAATATTGTTTTAAAGGGATCCAACATTTTTCATGTCCAACAGATGAGAGAAAATATGACATTCAACCTCAAACTTACATAGAAAACACATACTTGCACTGAATCAACAGATATTGAATTAAAAATAGCGAATTGGGGTCCCCAAATTATTTTTGAGTTTTTGTGAAAGTAAAACATTAGTTTTAGCCTTTTAAGTTTTAGTATGTAACAACTTAGTCTTTGAAAATTAAAATTTGTAATAATTCAATCCCTACCATAAATAATCCAATCAAAATTATCATTTTATTACGTTACAACAGCCCTTTTATTTAGTCATTGATCTACATATATATAAGCAATCCTATCAGATCATATGTAAGCAATTATGATATGAACTAAATTGTTACAAAGTCCAAAGATCAATTTTAACCAATAATAATAATAATAATAAAAAAGTAGAAAAAAAAAACCTAGAAAAAACACATGCACACAACATTCATAAAGAAAATCAGTCAACAATACAACGGTTACGGTTATTAGTGAACCAAGGATCCTATAGTCATTTTTTTTATACAAGAGGGATATGAAGATTTGAACATCTAATCTCAGGAATATATGACAGTTATTGCAAAGATATATACCTTTGCACTTGGGCTAAAGTCCAACTTTTTAGCAAATACCACTAGGGATCTCTGGCATACATTTAAACCATCTGGCATACAATGGTAAAAAAATTCAAGGCCCCCACTGGAAGATGAGATCAACTCATATCATGTTATTCAATGCAAGAACTAGAAATGAATACTCAAAATAAAAACATATACATACAACTCGAGTAATCAGAATGCTGGCATTTCCACCCGTAACTAATGTAACTCAACACTCTTCACTCGTCTAAAACATTTGGCTGAAAGAGTGGTGCAGAAATGCAAGAAAAAGTGGTACAGAAAGAGGTCTCTAAGGAGATGAGAGATCATCACCCTCCTAAATCCCAAACATAAGTTACAAAAAGTGTCCTGTGAAAGGCTTTGATTATGGAACATATGTAACTTGCATTGCCAACATAATCTTCTATCATGGTCCAGATGTCATTTACATGATCAAATAACATAAAAATCATTACTTTAAATCAATTTTGGGTTTTGTTAGGTACTTAAACATCTTAGAGAACCACACCCCAAAAGTTGGCTATTGAGGTAGAAGAGCCAAGCCACTTAAGTACCACATTGGTCATTGCATTCCAACCAATGTGGGACAAAGGTAGCCCATATTGCCTAGCTTTCTAACAATACCCCATCCCTAGAAAGCCGATGTCCCGGTGGCTAGCCAAGGGTATTTCACTCGAAAATATCCAGTCAAAACCCTCCACCGGTACTCCTCTTCGAAATGTCGACAACCGATTTCGATACCATTGTTAGGTACTTTAACACCTTGGAGAACCACACCCCAAAAGTCAGCTATTGAGGTGGGAGAGCCAAGCCACTTAAATACCACATTGGTCATCCCATTCTAACCGATGTGGGACAAAGGTAGCTTATACTACCTTGGTTTCTAATAAATTCATCATTAGAGGGTGGAGATATCACTTATACAACATACTAGCCAAATTATCCATTAAATCAGCGGAGATTTATGTAATCCCTGATTATTCAATACTATTGAATAGCGGAACAAGGCTTCAGCCACTTGAAAAGTTTCTCTTCATATCATATCTGATAAAAATATATTTGACTATCCTTTTAACGCTACTGTTTGTGATTTATAATTCTTTGATGCTAATGAGAGATAATACTGGTAACAAGTCAATTACCTAACCAACAAGATCAAGCTATCATACTCCAAGGAGAAACAACATGAGAAATGCATCAATAAAGTAAGCAAAACAAAGCCTTTAAACCATCATTATTCCAAAATGTTTGGTTCGTATCCATCAAAGAGGCCTTCGAAAGACATTATCAAGGACACAAGTACATAGATAAGTATAATTCCAGCGAAATGACAAGTTAAGTAGGCTGGGGAAGCTGGAAAGAACCTACAGAACAAGATTTCGTCTTGGCTTAACATTGAAAATGTCATATGCCGAAAAACTCGGCTTAATGTATTCATAATGCACACACATTTACATTTTCACATACTAATATATTATGAACCAAAGTAAGTAATTCAACACGCATTGATTCAACATTGAAGAGCTCGATCAATCAAAGCAAACGAAACAAGAGCCAAGGAAACGATTCAGACAGCATTTTGCTCTAAAATAAGAAACACATAACAAAAGCCTAGTTCAGTAGTAATATTATAATGTGTAACATCACATAAGGCTTCCTACACGAAGAAGACCAAAAGCTGCAAAAAAGTTCTTCCATTCCTCGAGACAAAAGGGAGTTTCAAATAATCCGACGTAGATCCTAAATTTCTCTACTATATATCAACGAAGGTATGCAGGGATCTTAATACGAATGAAAAGCATACTCATAACATAGGCAATAACAACAGAAGAAATCCCAGCAGACGCATACGAAACCTTAACGCTCTTCGCGCGATTCCGATCAAGAGCAAGGTCCATTAGCACAATCCCCATTCCACCCAGTACAAACATGAACCCAGAGGAGAGTCCCTCGATGATGTATTGGCCATTGACGCGACCCGGAAGAAAAACCACGGGTCGGACGGATCCGGTCGCCGGGTCTTGGGTGGATCCGATGCCGGGAGGCTCGACGATGACATCATAGACGAAGCCGGAGACGACCATGAAATAAGTGAGGAGGACAAGGGCGTAGACGGTCATCGGAGAAGGGAGGGTAAAGGTCGGAAGCTTGAGGCGGAGACGCGGCGGACGGAGGAAGGAAAAGGGGAGAATGCGGAGGATATGGAAGATGGGGTCGACGGAGGAGATCGGAGAATCTGCCGATGCAGCGGCGGAAGAGATCTGAGTGTAGGATTCGGATTTAGGAGGCATTTTCTCGGCCGGAGTGGATTCAAAGATCCTCCGCTATGAACCTTGGTGTTGTGTTTTGCTTTGCTGCGATTCTAATTGGGGTTTCTTCTTCTTCGATCGCGAGTGTGGAAAATCGTGCTGAAATTTAACTCTTGTTTTCCGTAATTATAGATATGGCATAACGATGGAAGATCCTGTTTTATAAATTAATTTGATAAATAACCTTTTCTAAAATAATTTTGAAAGATAAAAGTAGGGATGTCAAATGATCCAACAATCTAAATAACTCGGACTATCCGACCTAAATTATAAGGGTTATATTGGGTTAATTTAAATTTGGGTTGGGTTGGGCTAATTTTCTTTTATATTTTTCGGGTTGGGTTAGGTCTCAGGTTGACATTTTGAAAAATTCAGGACAATCCGACCCAACCCAAATTACTGATAGAAAAGTAAGGGAAAGTTTTTTCAAAGATAGAAAAATAAGGGAAATTTTTTACACAAAATAACATAATTTTAATCTTATTTGATAGAGACCGATAAAAGTCTATTAGTGTTTATCAGTGATAAAAACTGGTAGAAATCTATCACTGATAGACGTTGATCGAAGTTTGTCAATTTTTATTAATGTTCTTTTTGCTATTTTTGTAAATAGTTTGAATTTTTTCTATCTGTGAAAACTTCCATATATATTTACTTCTAGGGTTTTCTGCCATGTAAAGTTGTTCATCCGACAACTCAACCCAACCAAACTCAAATTTTAAGGGTTGGATTGAGTTGGGTATCCTATTTGGGTCATTTGGGTAACCAACCTGACCGACCTAAATTTTCAGGTTGGTCCATACCCCTAATCCAACTCTTGTACACACTAGATAAAAGAAAAGATTCTAAGTCTCATTTTAGTTTTTAAGGGGGATTTGATACACTAAATTGGTTAATATAGTCGGTAAGTTGGCTAGGTAAGCGTCCTGTAGTAAGAGAAGTAGTTATGAACTCTGTAGACACCTACGAGAGGTTGTTCCTAGTGCACCAGGGGCGCCTTAATTTTATCCAAAACCTCAACTATAAACGGATCTCACATCAGAAACAGCTCTCTCAATGTCTGGTGGAGTAACTTGATGACTACTGGAAAAATATATAAAAGATCATTGGGCCCTCATCATGCATCCCCAGAGAGTGGCCACAATCCACCAATTAACCAACCAACAAAACTACTTGTTACAAATAACATCTTGTTGTTGCATCGAAACGTCGTTGGTCCTTTTTATTTACATAACATTCTCATAAGCAAGATCCCCCATAAAGAAAAGAGTCCGAGTGGAATGAGAATGGGACCCAGAGGAAGACATCTCTGACCCTCAAATCATTGGTCCGATACTAGATGTAGCTTTTCCCCCGCGGTTTAAAATCTTTCTTAAATCTCAATGATTGTGGGTCTTGAGAGGAGCTATTGGATTCTTCATCATGATCACCCTGTTGAGGGTCTTTCACCAATCCTTAGGTATGGTTGACTTGACTGATTAGGCTCACGGGCCTTATAATGGTCTATCTTTTAGGTTTAAACTACTTTGGTATAATAAGAAATAGTAAACATTATAACAAAAAGAGGAAGAATAGGAAATAGTAAACACTATGACAATATAGATTCAAAATATATCTATATTTTTTAAAAAATAGAGATTTGAAATATTGACACCATAGTTTATTTTATAATAGTTTCCTAGTTGGATACACCAACTATAATAATTAGAGTCTAAGCCCTCTCCACCTATTTGAAGGTGGGAGCCCAAACACCCCATAAATGTTTTTTTTTTTTTTTTCATTTTGATTTTTCCAAATCCAAAATGTATCTCTTTCATCCATAGATACTTATATTTAAGCCTTAAGGCTCCTTGCCCAGATAGCAAAATTCAACAAAAACATGACAAAAACAGACAAACCTAAAACTATTTATAAAATTAGCAAAATGAATTTTTAAAATCCTTAAATTAACTAAAGTACCCTTGCAAAACAATGAATCAATTTAAAAAAAAATGATTTGTTCATCTTATAGTCTATCACTGATACTAATGTATGGATATCATTAATGTCTACCATTTCTATCATGGATATCATTAATATTATGGATACGTGGACATCACTGATATTACCTATGTTCTATGTTCTATCATTGATATCATTAATTAAAAAAAAAAAAGTCAATTTTCAATTCCTCTGATAATCTATTACTGATTTTGTGATATCATTGATATCACCTATGCATAGATATCACTAATAGATTGATATAAATGGATTAACTAGTATAAATTTGTAATTTTGGGAAAAAATAATCTAAATGCCTTGCAATACAAAAGAAATTGAATTGGTGTGGTATTAGGCTACCAACACTCCGATGCTCAAATCAATAAATAGTTGAGATAAGTAAAAGTAGTAGGGAGTAGGTTTCATTCAGTGCACCTTTGATGAATGGTTTCGATGAGCCTATGGAAAATTAACTTGACAGTTGACTATTGAACTTGGTGTGGGTTGATGTGCATTAATCCTGTTGGGTTTGGTATCCCAAATCTCGTGGGTTTCGTAGTTTGTAACTTTGACATGAATTATTTATTTAATAAAATAAGATGCTATTTTATTCGACATTTAGATTATATTAATCCAATCCAATAAACTAAGATCTAAGGTTGTTTTATGTAACTTAAACATGTATGTAGATAACATACAATGTTTAAGTAATAACCTAAATGTTTTGTAGTATATGGATAAGGTTGACTATGTTATCCTGGTGACACTATGGATATGACCAACTTTGTAATTATTACAATAGTTGAAAAGTATTACAAACGATGTGATCTTAATCATTCATGTGAGTGAAGGTATCCTATACAAAGAGTTTGTATAAGACCAGACCATAAAATGATTAGTCTCTCTTTATAACGTTCTTACTTGAAGAGATTAACATTTCACTAGGATGACCATAGGTGACTCGACCTTAATCCTGAGTGAGTTGTGAACTCTTACTTATGAAAGCAATCCTTTGATCTGTATGAGTGAGAATTTTCAAATTCATCGACTCAATAAGCCTACCATTTGGGGATTTGTCTGAGTGAGGAGCTGAGAACATAACTACACAAGATGGAATTCACTTTTTCTCGTCTTGAGGGTAAGTAGATGAATTGCTCTCTTAATAGCTGGTTCCAGGTCTTGAACAATGATGTCTCACTCTCTCACTGGCTCAAAAGGGATTAATTTATAGTTGGACTATAAACTGTTTGTTCATTAGAGGGATAAATGGTATTTAAGGAGTTAAATATAATTATAAGGGTAAAACGGTAATTTGACTCAAGTGTAGTTACAAGCAATTTGTGAAGGGTCGACTTACTGTTGATTGGTTATATCCATGGATACATAAATATATCTACAGTATGAAGAGTGCAGTTGTGGGTTTTTTTGTGGAGTAGCCTGCAGTTAATGAATGTCGATTAATTTAATTAAAAAGTTCAATTAATCAATCCATTATCAGTGAAACTTCTAATCTATAGGTCCATAAGGACCCCTTGCTAGTTCACTAAGGATAAAACAATAAATAATTGTTTTTGGAATAATTTAAATTGTTCAAATTATTTAAGGGAATTAAAGGTATTAATTATATTAATACGATTAATATACAGTATAATGTATATCTATACATTATAGTATATAGTTAACTATAAATATGATTTATAATTAAAACTGTATAATATATGAGAGATAAATATTTGAATAAGATCCAAATATTATTTATATGAATGAGATTCATATAAATATTATAGGTAAAAAGTTATGTGAATGAGATTCATATTAAAACTATAGGTTATAAAAGAGAGTTGCATTTTAATATGATTAAGATGCATAATATATGGTTAGTTAATTAATCATATATTAATAATATTATATTTTATATAATACTAAATAAAATATCAACTCTCCATTACAGGGAGTTAAGTTTTTGTACGTGGAAGGGAGTAACGGTAACTACCCTCCTTATCTTATTAGTGTTTTGTGAAAACACAGATAGTGTGTGGTAAAAATGAAGAACACGGAAGATTTTTTTTTCTCACAAAAATTCTCTCTGTCAATTTGCCTTCCCTCTCCCAGAAATTCTAAAAATATCCCACCATTTTATTTTTTGTCGGAGAATAGCGAGGTCACCGAGTGGTAGTGTCCAAAGGTTTGTTTTTGGCATTCGTGTGTACGGGAAGAGTTCTTGTTGTTCGTGTAGAGAAGAGATCATGATCTTGAGGAAAGAAAAATATGTGAAGAGAAGTGATCTACAAGGGTGAGCTTTCTCTTCATTTTCCTCTCTAGTAATATCATGCTTTAAGTGTAATTATTTATCTTGTGAATTTGTATGTTTACTTCTCTATTTTTTGTTGTTTCAAATTTGAATGTCAATGCCACGACGTTCATACACTTCTGTAAGGAATTCCATTCTTTCAAATGGTATTAGAGCCATATAATGTCTTTGATTTTCAATTTTGAAACAAAATTGAGAAAATGTAGGTTTTTTTCTGTATTTGGAATGTTGGATTGCAAACGGATGTTTTTGAATTTTGGCACCTTATATTGCTTTAATGTGATTAAAGTTGTAAGGTCCCGTTGTTTTGGCCATTTAAATTCTGCTATTGAGTCTAAGTTTGTGTCTTGTTGATTGACATCTAATGCTGAGGAAGGAGAGCAAGAATGGATCAATTCATATGAAGATTCGAAGCAAATGATTGCATTCTGTGCTAGAGCGTAACATAGCATAGCTACGCTGTGCCTTACACTGTGGCACAAAAGGTCCAGTATTGCGACGCTGATGCCTAGCATAGTAATGTTGTGTGGAGCGTAGCATTACACTGCAACAAGAAAAGGCAACATAGCTACGCTCTGGGTAGAGTGTCGTTACGCTCCAAGGCTAAGACTTGTGCACGCAGACGATTGCCAGATCGTTGGTTCAAATCCTAGGGGGAGTAGTTTGCTGCAGTTTTTTTTTTTTTTTTTTTTTTTTTTTGTATTATTTGAAATTTATGTATTTTATTTAATTAATTGAATTGATATAATTTGACTATATTGATTTAATTTATTCTTGGAGGTGCCAAATTCAATCCATTTTACTATTTATTTAATTTATACATTTGATGTATGGTTAAATATTATATGTTGCATAATGTATGTCATATAGTTTTAAAATCCCACCTTAGGATAAACATGAATCATGCATCGTATTTATTATAAATGTTATATTATATGATTGTATGATGTAATAAGCATGCACATACATATATTTAATATAAATGTTATATTATATGGTTGCATGTTTCATTGAGCATATTCATGCATCATACTTTAATATAAAAGTTACATTTTATGCTGGATGTGTTATTTTCATTAGTGATTAATATAATTGTTATATTATATGATGAAAATGGAGACGAGCATGACATTATTTAGTAAATATAATTGTTATATTTAATTAATGTCATTAAATGCATGTTATGAGTTTTAATACTTCATTAATTCTATAAGAGTTGAAGTTTTATGAAATAGATTAAAATCTATAATCAAGAATTGCATGCAAACGTAGGTCTTACTTAATTTTAAATGGTTTAAAATTAATTCACCAAGACTTATGTTAAAAATATTTCTATATGATTAGAAATATATTCATTTTTTATTTTCTTTTTAATAGAATTAAATTGAATCTAATAAAAGATTAAATTTATAAAATATTTGCCTATAAAGGACCTTTGTCTAAGGAAGGTTCTATCTGAGGATTGAGGTATTTAAATGGACGAAAACGGAATACTCCTACCTGGGAATCGACCTGGAAGGTGAATTAGACAAATATTTTATAAGCATGCAATACATGATTAAGTTTATTATAGTGTATAATAAATTGTAATTATATATTGCTAAACTATCCAGTGTAAGTGTTATATTGGGCATATTTAACAATGGGCTTAGAAAAATTATTAATCAGATTTACCTAAGTAATAAACCCTAGATTTAAAACACTTAGTGGGAAGAAAAAGATATATATAATATGTTGATTTCTTTTTATGTTCTCCCTAAAAGTTCACACAATGAAATCTATACTCGGCCTCATGGCACCGTTTTACTCGTGTTCCCCTTCGAAAGGTGTTTGCATAGGTCAAATCAAGGTGAATGGAGAAAATGTTTATAGTAAATGAGAGAGAGAAGTGTGTCAAGACATCCCATGATCTTTTTCATTGGTTTGTAGTGAGATTTCATGCTCAGCCTCGTGGCACCAATTGCTTGTATCCCCCTTATTGCGCTTTAGAATGATATGTAATTCTAGAACCTTATGTCACACCTTAATCTCTAAGTGAAATGAGTAGCGAACTTTACACACAATGTTTTATCTATTCAGACCCAAGTGTAAGCCTAAACAGAGTCTTGGTGAGTCCAGGGTTGAACATAAGAACTATCGAATAAGATGTGTTGAAATAAATATTTGATCTTAGTGCAATGAGTTCTTCAAATATGCATTGAGAATGGTTTTTACAACTAACTAAATGACTAAATTACAAGTGTGGTGGAAGTGGATGATGGTGACTGGCACGAGTGATAGTAGATGATGATGCACGGATGTTATGAGTCGTGGAAATGAAGTGGTAAAGATGATGGTGATTACAAATATAATGAAGCAGTGTGCAAGGAAAGTGAAGGAAATATCAGTTGATAAACTAGAGTTGAGAAATGTCTACTAACATTTTCCTAAGCAATGCATAAGCCACACGTTCATGTCACTAACTTCTAAAAAGAAGGAACTCATCTCATGATGTTCTTAAGCCACAATATCCTATCTTTAGGACGCATGCGATGAGTTAATATACTAACAAAAGGTTAAATTTATCTCTAAAGTTACTTCTTTCCTTATTTAATGTGATCTATACTCACTTACTCTTTTAAGTAGTTGAGTATGTATACTTAAATCAATCTCTCAATTGGCTTTAAATAATGTAACACACGTACATCAAACAAGATGAAATTTGACTTATGCAAGACTTGGAAAAAATGTCAATTTAGCTTCCTCAACCCATGTAAGATTCAGTTGCTCATGATCAAAGATAGACAAGACATGAATGGATGAAATGTGAAAGGCATCATATTCATATTAAGAGTATGGGTTTTTCAATCTCAATTACTTAATACAAACGTGAATGTAAATAAAAAAAAATGTGATAAAGAACAAAAAATGCAAGTCTCAAGTCGTTGGTCGCAATCTCTCGCTTCCTTTGGCTTGTTTGGTAACTACTTCAATGGTGGTTGTAATGATGGTGGTGAAGCTTTCTCTCTTTTTTTTCAAAGAAGATGACTGAGTTGTCTCTCAAAATTCTTCAAAGAAAAGTTTAAAAGCTCAGCAGGAATGGTGGATTGAGATGGAACTTTAGCAGAGCTTTGCCAATCTTTCAAAGGGAAGATCCTTTGTTTAGTCATTTTCATAAGGGCTATTTATAGACGTCAAAAGGGTAGCTTCCTTGTCTCTTTCTAATGATTCACTGACACTCCTTTTTTTTTTATTTATTTAATTTCATGTCCTGCTGTGCCAATTACTCGTGTGATAGATTCATTGGTTTTGCTGTGAATGTCTCAAATCAACTACCAACTTATGTTTTAATTTGACATCCGCCACCCACGTGTTTTGTCATTTTCTTTCATGTCGATTGCTCAATGTGTAGCCCTCTGCATGGAAGATTAAGCATTGATTTGCTCACTTTCTATGCGTTCATGGCTGCAGCTTTTATTTTCTTGGTTGATTCAAATCCTACGTCCAAAGATGTTAGATTTTTATAATTTCCAAGATTTATGAATTTTGTAATGCGTGAATGCAAAATGTGATTATCTATATGATTTTCATATCAAGTTAATGCATTTTCTCTAATTTTTCTAATTATTCTAAATAAAAATATATAATAATTTGTATTTCTACAAGCTATCACACACCCGAATTTAGAACGATGCTTGTCGTCAAACATGTATTTAAAGCCTTAGCATATATCTCAACTCAAATTGATGCATTAACTTGACCTCTCAACGTGCTTCCTAGTTTGAAGATTTATTAGACTAGCAGTTCTCCTCAAAGCTCTATTCACTCCTTACAGAAATACTTCCTAAATTTAAATGCAGCAAGCTTATTCCCCAAAATTCCTTTATTCATTTTCAGGCATTCTTGTTTCTCCTTTTCAACGATGCACCCATGTCTAAAAACCATAAAATTTCTCTTTGTTACTTATTATTTTCCTAAGTACACTTATTAATAGGTATGTTGATCTGAGTTACTCACCTTCATTTTACCTTGTCCCTACGGGTGTCATGTGAGCATCCAATTATGGGCAAGTATCCTTTTCAACATAACTCTTGTCTTAAATACATTTTTCTTTTGGCTTAGGCATTGGAGTTGCATAATTTATTCATTTTGTTTTTGCGTCGATCATGGTTACCCACCTTTGTTTTGGCTTGCCCCTAATGTTGGGAAATGAATCTTGCGCAGAAGCATTATGACCGTCTTGCATTCAGTTTTCCCATTTTTAAAGAAATAAAACAACAGCTAAACATAACATAAATAGGATAAACAACATGCTTAGCATGCAATAAAAGAAGAAACAAAGAGGAAGAACAATTCTTACCTTTGTAGGGGAAGATATCCACACGAACTCACCAACACTACCACGAGAATACCTTGTTATTCTTCTAAGAATTCCAAGAGTTGGATAAGTGGTCTCTAACCCTTGGAAGAGGAAGAGGTAGAGAGATTATAGAGGGAAATTATATAGAGGAAATTTTTTTTATGGAGGCTAGGGTATTTATTGCACCAAATTAAATCTTTCCCTAAATGGGCTAATAAGATGATTATATATGGAGAAAGGTTTACCACTTCTCCAAGTAATTCCCTTTTGACCCTTGATGTCAATTAATTAAATAATGACACATTAATTAAATAACCATTAAATCTATTAATATAGTTAATTAATTAATATATATAAACATCACATGTTTATATTTTTTCACATCTCTTATCATTTCTTATTCAATTAGTTAACCATTAATTAATCAAGTGACTATATTAAATCATATTTAATATAGAGTTAATTAACATATTTATATGTATACATCTCTTTAGGAATCCAATTCCCATAAATCTGATATTTGAATCTCATTCAAATATCTCTCTTTCACATAATGTGTATTATAGATCACATCTATAATTAATGATACATTAATCACATTAATATAAAATTTTCCCATTTGATTTGAACAAATCAAATCATTCCTCATTAATATTCTTTAGTGTGCTAGCAATGGGACTTTATGGACCTATAGATCAGAAGTTCCAACGATATGAGATTAATTGGCTAAATTCATTAACCAAATTAATCAATATTCGTTAACTATGGGTACACTCCACTAAAGACCTACAACTGCATTCTTCTCATTGTAGATATATTTCTGTATCCACGGATATCGATCAATATCAGCAAATTAGTCCTTTACAAGTGTTTGTAATATCAACTAGGTCAAATTATCATTTTATCCTTGGGTTACCTTTGTATCCTTGAGTACCGATGCTCCTTTAATAAACAACCTGTTTATGGTCTAACCATTAGACAGAAACCCCTCTCGGGCCAATGAGAGGGTAGAGCCCTTTGTTCAAGTCCCAGAGACATCACTTAAGGGAACATCCATCTATTTACCCTAGAATCGAGAAGAAGTGAATTTCATCTTGTATTATTATGTTCTAGCTCCCTACTCGATCTTGTCCCCAAAATGGTAGGCTTATTGAGTTGGTGAACTAGCCACTCTCACCCATACAAATCAAAGGGTAATCCCTCATGAACAAGAGTTCATAATATGCTCAGGATTAAGACTAAGTTGGCTAGGTCATCCTATTGAAATAGAAATCTAACTAGTCAATGGTGTTAGATTTAGTGGTTATTATTTTGCAGTTCGGTCTTATGCAAACTCATTGCATAGAATACCTCCACTCGCATATCACCTACACGAACACGTTGGATTATTGCATTTGTATCAATTACAAAGTAGGCCGTATCCATAGTGTTACCAAGATAAGGTACCCAACCTAGTATCTTGAACATTGATTTCTATACGTCTTCACATACTATTCAAGACTCATAAGATAGTCTAGGATGTTAATTTATTGGATTTAGGGTTATTAAGACAAAATCGAATACAACAACCAATAACATTTATTGAAATAACATTAATAACTCTTTATTGATAAAATAATATCGATAACTCTTTACTGATGACGATTAATTAATTACATTTACCTTCTACGATTTTTAGTTCATAAAACTCAATAAACCCCACTTGAACTAAAACTCTAGTTAATGGGATGTACATAATATCACTGTCCAAAGCAACGAGAATGGTAAATAAATACAATAAACTAGGACATCCTTATACTCATTACACATCTTTCACTTGCCCTAGATTATACAATGTACAGGTCTCACAGACCTAGATTCTCTAGATGACTCTTAAACATCTTAGTCGAGAGAGCCTTCATAAATGGATCAGCAATGTTGTGCTCTGAACTGATCTTTGTGACAATCACATCTCCTCGTGTGCTCTGAACTGATCTTTGGGACAATCACATCTCCTCGTTGCACAATCTCCCGTATCAGGTGATAATTCCTTTCAATATGTTTTTCTTATTATGACTGCGAGATTCTTTAGACTTGGCTACTGGCCCACTATTTGTCACAATATAAGGTGATGGACAAGTCTATATTTGGAATCACTTCCAAATATCTTAGGAACTCCCTGAGCCAAACTGCTTTCTTTGTTGCTTCAAAAGCTACATATTCTGCCTCCATAGTGGAGTCTGCAATGCATCATTGTTTGATGCTACACCATACTATAGCTCCCCCCTTCAGGGTAAACTCTGATCCTAACGTCAATTTCCTAGAATCCTTGTCAGTTTGGAAATTAGAGTCAGTGTATCCCGTAAAGATCATATCCTTAGTCTCATACACCAGTTTATAGTCCCTCGCTCTCCTAAGATACTTGAGGATATTCTTAACCACTGTCCAGTGGTCTAACCCTAGATTGGACTGGTACTTACTGACTATTCCCACTGCATAACCAATGTCTGGCCTAATGCAGAGCATAACATACATTAAGCTACCCACAGTTGAGGCATAAAGAATAAGTCTCATATCATCAACTTCTTGAAGTGTCTTAGGATACTGTTCCTTAAATAAGTTAACCCCGTGCCTGAAAGGTAATAAACCCTTCTTAAGTTTTGCATTGAATATCGAGTCAACATTTTGTCGATATAAGTTGCTTAAGATAAAGCCAACTTTTTGTTCTTGCAATCCCTAATAATTTGGATCCCAAGTACATACTGCGCCTCTCCCAAATATTTCATTTGGAATTGGGCTTTTAGAAAATTTTTAATATCAGTGAGGTACCTTACATTATTCCCAATGAGTAGGATCTCGTCCACATAAAGTATTATGAAAGCTACTTTACCATTGATGATTTTATTGTAGACATAAGGTTCATCAATGTCTTGATCAAAACCAAAAGATTTGATCGCAGTATCAAATCTAATGTTCCAAGATCTAGATGCTTGCTTCAACCCATAAATGGATCGATTCAGCTTGCAAACTTTTTGCTTCTGACCTTGGGTTGAGACATAAAGATATTCTCTTCAAGATTGCCATTCAAAAAGCAGTCTTGACATCCATTTACCATGTCTTTGTTGGGATTGGTGTCCTAATTCTCCCGGAGTCTCTTTGTTTTGTAAAGATACACATTGTTCAATGAATAAAATAAGTGTTATTTAATTCTGACATTTACTTATATCCAATAAACAAAGTTTTTTGGTTATCTTATGTGAACTTAATCATGTATATGTGATATACAAGTGGATCATGTCTTCAATGATAACCTAAATCAATTTGTAGTATAAGAATTAAGGTGGGATACCTGATCCTGGTTATGCTATGGATATGGCCCGCTTTGTAGAAGTTTACAAATATTGTAAACTACTACAGATGGTAGATCCTGACCATTCATGTGGAGACGTGGAGCGGGAGTGTCCTATATAAAGAGTTTATATAAGACCTAGACCACGAGATGACTAGACTCTGTATATAACGCCGTTGATACTAGAGACTTGCATCTCACTTAAACGACCATAGGTGATATGACCTCAATCCTGAGTGTTTTGGGAACTCCTGCCTTTGAGGGCGATCCTTTGATTAGTATGGGTGAGAGTGTCTAGATTATCAACTCAACATGCCTACCTTTTTGGGGACTTGTCTGATCTGGGAGTTGGGAACTCAATCCACAATATGAAATTCACTCCTTTCCTGAAGCAGGGATAAGTAGAGAGATTGCTCCCTTAAGGGCTGATTCCGGGGCTTGAACATAGTGGCCACAACTTCTCTTTGGAAGAGAAGACTTGGTCATAGTAGGACTATGACTTATGTTCATTAAAGGAATCATTGGTACTTAAGAAGACAGATGTAACTATAGGGGCATAACGGTTATTGGCCCAGCTGTACATACGAGCGATTTGTGAAGGGTTGTCACACTGCTGATTGGTTAAGATGGACACATAATATATCTGTGGTAAGGAGAGTTCAGCTGTCGGTCTTTAGTAGAGTGTCTGGAAATTAACGGATGGTGGATCCCGTGACTAAATAGTTTAGTCAGTTATTCATGTACTGTTGGAGCTTCGAGCTACAGGTCCATGAGGTCCCCTTGGTAGCTCAATGGATTCAGTTGAGGATCAGTTCTTGATGTTGATTTGAAATGTTCAAATTGACAAAAGGTATTTTGATTATATATGATATAATCGGTATGATGTATGAGATACATCTAGTGGAGGATTGATGTAAATGAGATTTACATTAAGTGCCATGGAATAGAAAAAGAACTATGGTTTATATGTTTCATGAGATGAAATATTAAAACTATAGGTTATAAATATAGTATGATAAGTTGGTTATCATTTATGTTTATAATAATATTAATTATTGGATAATTAATTCTTTTTCTTTTAAATAACCAAAGTAGTGGGTGGTTATTGAATCATGGTAACCGTGAGTTTAAAAGGAAAATGATTTTCCTATTTTGAAAAGAGGTTTTTAAACAATTGAAAAGGTTTTGAGTTTTCTCTCTCGCGCAAAGAAACTCACGAAGTCGTCAAGTAAATACAGATTTACTAAATGACGGCTAGGCGAGCTAAACGATCGTACAGTATTTTCTAAACCATCACATAGTTTAGCTAGACGATCGCTTGCCTAAAGTAAACGATCGTGTAGAGTCTATAGGTGACAAATCGAGTTAAATGATCGCATAGTTTTTGCTGGACGATCGCTTAGCTTTATCTAAACGATTGGGCATCGACCTATGCGATAGGTCTCCGCCATTCCCACTTGCCTAGTCGTGTACGTGATCGGTGTTTCCTTCTTCGTCTACCTCATACCAAGTCCGAACAGAGCCCACCCTCTGATTCTCACATCGAGAATACCAAGGTAGCCTTGTTGGTGGTGTCAGACTCAACTCGACAGGGTCGAGGTTTTCTGAAGGCCGTTCGTGGTGTTGTGGAGGCCGTTTGTGTTGTGAAGGAGTTCGTGACCGAGGCGTTCATTGAGGACGAGCGCAAAGTGTTCGTGCTATGTTTGTTGCTGTGTTGCGGTCGTGTAGATCGAGCGTTCGTGGTCGCTGTTGTTCAAGCGGTCGCGCAATGGAGCGTGGAGACGCTTCTTCGATTGTTTGTACAGTTGGCTCTTTGTGCATTTGTATTTTTAATGTTGTAATTTCTGTATGAATTGTATAACTGTTTGTTTTGAAGTTGACTGTGAATGTTATGTTCATTCATGATTGTGATTTGGAATAATCTTGTTCCGCTGCTCATGGAAATCTCGCTTCCGATTTTCTTCAATCTCATAGTCATAATATGTGGCTATGGATAAGATAATTCTTAAAGCATAGCAACAGAAAAAAAAAAGTTTCCTCATAGTTAACCATTTCCCTCTAGGTATAACCCTTTGCTATAAGTCTAGCTTTGAAGATCTGTACCTTCCCAACAACATCTCTCTTTCTTTTATAGATCCATTTACACCCTATGGGTTTTAACCCCTTCAGGTAAATCTAAAAGCTCCCATACTGAATTAGAGTACATAGACTCCATTTCAAGGTCCATGGCTTTGATCCATTGGTTCTTGTCTATGTCATTCATTGCTTGCTTATAAGACAATAGATCCTCAATGCCATCATCTGGTATAACAATCTAAGTTTCAGTTAAACTCAAGTAATGGTCAGGTTGTGATACAACCCTCCTACTACATCGAGACACTTGCAACAATTGAGAAGGACAAGACTGATATGAAGTGTTGACTTCTCCATTAACTCTTGATGAAGGACCAACTACATTAACTGGTAGGGTTGATGCCTTAAATCTCGTAAGGTTCTGTAGTTTGTAAACACATGTATGAACAAATGCTTGTGGTGTAATAATATGAGATATTTTCTTCATTGTTATCTATGAAATATGAGATATTTTATTTGTATTAACCACAAACCAATGAACTAAGATCCCTGATTATCGTTGTAACTTAAGCATGTATATGGAGACATACAAGTGAATCATGCCTTAAATGATAACCTAAATGGCCTGTAGTATATGGATAAATGAGGGAAAACTTATCCTTGTGATATTACGGATACGACCCACTTTGTAGGTGTTACAAGTGCTGTAAAGTGCTATAGATGGTCTGATCCTGATCATTTATGTGGAGACATGCGAGCAGAGGTGTCCTATACAAACGAGTTTGTATAAGACCGGACCACGAAATGTTTAGTCTCGTTATATAATTGTTAGCTTATAGAAATACAAGCTCTTGTAACTTTCTACTTAGAATTATGAGGGCTAATAAGCAGAATATGCGTCAATAATATCAAGAATTCATATGGAAAAGTGAGTTTGCATCGACCAGAACCGAAAATCCTCATTAACCCTATATCATGCGTTATTATGCATCAAAATGTCTATTTTTGCAGCTATTGTGGGAATTGATTGCATGTGTCGATCCCAGACTGCCGTAAGGTTTATCGCATGCGTTGATTTTTCATGAAAACTAGTTCGTCGCATGGAATGCTGCGTCCACAGAGTGATAATCGTGATGAAAAACTAGCATGAATGCATACCTTGGGAGTATCAACAAGATAAGGTGATGTTGACATTTCCCATACCACGACAGAAGTAGTAGTGAGTCAGAATGGAATTATCAATGTTATTGGTGTTTGAGCTCTATAAATAGAGCCTTGGATATTAACTTCAAAGCATTCGAGTTTCTACCTCAGGCAGATTCTTGTGATCACAGATGAGAGCATGAGCAAGACATTTTTTTAGAGTTCTTCACCTCCACAACCCCTTCTGAGTGACGACTAGAGTTTCGCCGGAGATAGAGCTCGAGAGAGACTTCTCCACCTTCCATCCATGGCACCACCAGTAGCCTTGACGCATTTCGGATGAGAAGCGAGAGATTGCTTACATCTAGTCCTCCACCTCTCCTCTTATCTCTGTATTGTGTTACATTTTGGCTTAAGATATTAATACATTTTGTAATCAATGCATCTCTTAGTTCTTTTAGCACAAGACGGTAGGGTGTAAATGGGTTTTTATTGTTAAGTACAAATCTGATGGCTTGATTGACAGATACAAGGTGAGAGTGGTAGCCAAAGGCTTTACTCAAACCTTTGGTATTGATTACTCTGAGACATTCTCCCCTGTAGCCAAACTCAAAACAATTCGGGTGCTGTTATCTGTTGCTGTTAATAAAGATTGGTTTTTGCACCAACTGGATGTGAAAAATGTGTTTCTTAATGGAGAACTCGAAGAGTCTATATGAGCCCTCCACCCGACTTCGAGAACCAGTTTAAGCATCAGGTTTGTAGATTGAAGAAGTCATTGTATGGGTTGAAACAGTCTCCAAGAGCCTGATTTGGCAGATTCACCACGTTTGTTAAAGCATAAGGGTATGATCAGGGGCACTCAGATCACACATTGTTTACAAAGAAGTCTGGTTCAGGAAAGATCTCAGTACTTATTGTTTATGTAGATGACATTGTATTGACCGGTGATGATATTGGTGAAATTATGAGACTTAAAACAAAAATGGCTGAAGAATTTGAAATTAAAGATCTGGGAAAACTAAGGTACTTCCTTGGGATGGTGGTGGCTTGGTCGAAGGAGGGTATCTCTGTCTCACAACAAAAGTATACTATGGATCTCCTTAAAAAAACAGGAATGACTGGGTGTAAACCTGTAGACACCCCTGCAGAGTATAATGCCAAACTGAGCAATGTTAACAATGGAGCTCCTGTTAGTAAAGAGAGATATTAACGATTAGTTGGGAAGTTGATATATTTATCTCATACGAGACCTAATATATCATATGCAGTGAGTGTTGTCAGTCAGTTCATGCAAGCTCCCTACGAGGAACATATGTCAGCCGTCGAACGCATTCTACGATATCTGAAGGGCACTCCTGGTAAGGGCCTACTGCTCAAGAAGTCAAGTAAACGTGGCATAGAAGCATATACTTATTCGAACTAGGTTGGGTCTGTTGTCGATAGAAAATCTATGTCTGGATATTGCACTTTTGTCTGGGGCAATCTGGTCACTTGGAGAAGTAAAAAACAGGGAGTGGTTTCCAGAAGTAGTGCAGAAGTCGAGTACAGGACCATGAGTTTGGGGATATGTGAAGAAATCTGGTTGAAGAAAGTGTTGACAAATCTTCGACAAGACAGTGAGCTTCCAATGAAATTGTTCTGTGACAATAAAGCAACAATAAGTATTGCCAACAATCCTGTTCAGCACGATAGAACCAAACACGTCAAAATTGACAGACATTTCATCAAAGAAAGACTGAACAATGGGAGCATATGCATTCTCTACATCCCTTCTAATCAGCAGATTGCAGATGTCCTTACAAAAGGGTTGTTAAGACAGAGTTTTGATTATTGTATCAGCAAGTTGGGTCTGATTGATATTTATGCCCCAACTTGAGGGGGAGTGTTGAAAAGGGTTGGTTTGCCCTAGGGGCTTATTTGTAATTCTCTTATGGGCCTAAGGCTTCTTGTCTGTCTATTTATTTGAGCAAGTCTTCCTATATTTCTATATCACTTGAATAATAAAAAACTAGTCAAGATCGTGGTTTTTCCTCCCTAGCCTAGGGTTCTCCACGTAAATTATTTGTGTGTTTATATTCTTCTCTCTCTTCTATTTTCATCAAGCACCATCTTCATCATCTTCTTTTTCTCTATCATCATTTACGTTCATCGTTTAGTTAAGTGTCAAATACAAGTCGCATACTCAATCATGCGGCCTAAAGATATGACGCATGTAGTAAACCACTGAGAGGTGTTGATAACTTGTAGGAATATAAGTTATTTATGCTACCTTATCTAGATATTGCGGCCAAAAGAGAATAAATATGCGCCAATTGTATGAAAATTAGCTTAGAAATACAATAATTATGAATTATCGCTATTTCACCCACTATCATTACGATGGAAGAAAATGAGATTTCTACTCTGTTTTGCAGGAAACCAAGGCACCGCTTGCGATCAAGGATCAAGACGAACTGACCAACGCATCTCTGTCACATTGCACCCGACAATCAACAATGAAAAGACGATTAACGCAATGAAGGCGCAATGTGACAGTTGATCCAAAGCTGACTTTCAATCGCATGCAATAATAAAAACAACACCGCATGCGAACTCCTGATCGAAAGATGCAGCTGAGCATCACAAAAGAGAAGGATTGTGACACGTGTACGACTAACGGTTGTATAAAGTTGACGGTTTGATTACATAATAGAAGGAATAAATATCCCTCCATCTTCAGAATTTCCATAACAAAACATGGGGTCCACAAGGCCGGAGTCAAAGATCTTCACTTATAAATTCCTCATAGAACTCAGAGAAACTATGCTACTTGATACGGGGCAAAATAGGTTATTGAGAGAAAGTCTGAGCTGAGTGCTAAACGGAAGAAATCCGGAAAGAAGAAGAGACAAGGTCGAGAGGTGAGTCTCTGTACTAATCTGCCAGATCCCCGCCGCGAAGCTTTATATTCAGATCCATGCTACCAGTTGAGTAAGCCTGAGAGGGAAGTTCATCCTTTCGCACGATCCATCCATACCGGCAAGCAAACCTCTACCCAAATTGGTGCCCAGACGTTGGCACTTGTTTGTATTTGTTTCTATCTCTTTTCAACATTGTATTTCATCTTCTTTATCTCTTTATTCACACACCATGTATCAGACGCTGAATAGATATATTGAATGTCTCGATCGTTTTCATTACCACTTCTCTGTCTATTTCCATTCCTCCGTTTATCGTTTTCTCCATAAAGTCTTCTTAATCCCTTGGTAGTTAATATGAATTAAACGAGTACTTAATCTATGCTAAAGAGATAAATGCGTTTAGCTAAGGTATGCTAGATGACATCTTCACCTGTGAAAGCAGAAGTGAAGATGCCATTCTGATCTATCGAGAGAAGGTTAGAACAATACGTTAACTAAAGCGAGTAGTACTTCCAGAGATGGAAGCAACCTTGCGTTTATTACGTTCGTCTCTATTTCACTACAGACATGTGGGAACACGGCTGATCACCGAGAGATGTACGCCAAGGGAAAATGGGACCGTACTTATGTCATTAACGCAATTAAGGAACTTACGCTGTTTATATTAGTTATCTTTTCTTTTCTTCTTCACACATAAGACTTGTCAACACATCACAATATCTTTGTATAATCTTCACAGCCAACCTTGACCTTAGTAACCCGTATCATGAGACCTGTATCTTGTACCATCTTAGCTTAGGTTTATTGCAATTTGTTTAATTATCGCATTTTTACTGCTTTCCTTTAATTTAATGCATTTTGAATACTTGTACAAACCATCCTTTTATAAAGTTGAAAACCTGGTTGCATGTATCATAAACATAACGCAATAACCTCAAACAGTCCCTGTGTTCGACCTCAGATCACACCGAGAAACTTGCGGTAGAATTATACTTGGTTCCAACGTAAGGAAACTTGTGACAACGCACGGCATACTACAAGAACATTCATTAATAACGCATATCTAGAAGTAGTATTGCATGAATAGAGTCAAGGTAGGTCATTATTGCATGTCATTGGACTTGAACCATGCGTGCATATCATTGCATACAACTTGCGTTCAACGAGTGTGCATTGCACGAGTATAGTGAGTTAATTCTCTCTGCTTGGTGTGAGGCTGTCGTAATGCTTGTCTATAAGCGGATTAGCTGCAACCAACTGCCCGAAAGGGTAAGTAGTGGAACATACTAAAGCAAGGAAAGCATTGTTGCTAGAGATAGGAATGATCTTATGCTCGACACAACCATGCGTTATAGATATATAAGCATGTGACCGACCACCAAGAGGTGTACGATGCGTTATTGTAGAGAGATAGGATTACTCTCACAACTGAGCATATGAAGTGGAAAACTCATTCCCTCCACAATTCTCTCCTCTCACCTTATTATGTGTCAACAGTTGTCGTATCTCTACCAATTCTCATAGTTAAACTTCTATTGCTTAATCTATTTAGTTAGGAGCAGGAGTAGTGCATAACCCATTAACTTCTGTCCTTTTTACTTTTACTCATCGCCTCAAACGCATCACTTCACAAGCATTATTTAGTTACGAGTCTCTATGTTCGATCTCGGATCATCCTGAGAAACTTGTGTTCTTGTTATACTTGGCGAGAAAGCAAGAAAACTTATGACAGGAACGCATGGTCATCGCATACACACTTAACGCATATTGCATATTCTCCATTCCGATGCATGACTATTGACACATAGAGATTAACGCATATTAAAAGACGAATACATTTTTCCTCTTCCTTTTCTAACGAACAATAACGTCGTTGATGACATGCAAAAATACGTCATCTTAGGCCTTTTACTTAGAATTATGAAGGTTGTTAAGCAGAATATGCGGCAATTGTGCTAGGAATTCATGAGAAAATGAGTTTGCATCGATCAGCATTAAAGAATCTCGGCTAACCCGTTATTATGCGTTATTATGCGTTCAATGTTCTATTTTTGTAGCTAATACAGGAAATGGACGCAAATGCGGAAACCGGACTATCGCATAGATGATCGCATGCGGAGAAACTCTCCATCGCAAAGGCAAACGCATCGATCAATGCGTGGATGTTGCGGTAATCAGCCGTATGCGTCCATCGCATGGGAGTTGCGTTCGTCAAGCAATTGCGGTCATCGTGTGCGGTATTAAACGAATGCAGTCACTGAATGATTGTGGCTACGCTATAATGCATACTAATGGGATCAACGTAAGGTTGGTGGAATGAACGCATCAACGCATCTATCTTGAGAAAACCAAAAGTCGATGTTGATATTTCACCTACCACGCCATTAGCTGCAGAGGTTTAGAAAAGGACTAACGCACCGAATGTCAGACTTAGAGCAGTCCACTAATGCTATCGCCGATCCAAGCTCTATAAATAGAAGCCGATGAGCAGAAATTCAACTGGTCCGGGGATTACCCCTGAAACCCAGGGTTTTCCCTGCGATCAAGAAAAAAAGCGTGAGAAGACGTTTGAGAGTTCATCACCTCCTTCATCCATTTTGAGTGACGATCGGAGCCTTTGACCGGAGCTAGATCTCAAGAGAGTCAGCTCCACTGCCCATCCATGGCACCACCTGCAGCCTTGACACACATTCGCTGGAACCAAGTCTTTGCTTTCAGCCGGTCATTTCATTTTCCTTTCTTTTCTTATATTTTATTGTATGACATTTTGTGATTAAGGAATTAATACAATTTGTTGTCAATGCATTTCTCTGTTTCCTTCGACTCCATCTCCATCTTCTTTGCTTAGCATCTTTATTTTCATTGCAACACTTAGTGAGATTGCTAGGGTATTGCATCCTTAGTCATGTGGATTAGGGTATGAAGCATGTAGCAACCTACCGAGAGGTGTGTATTGCATGAGTGTGTGAGTAACCTTATTTGCTTAGTGTGAAGTTGCGACAACGTCTGTCTATAGGCTAATACATTGCTTGTCTATGAGTAAAGTCAGCAACAACCAACTACTCGAAAGGGTAAGTGGTTGGTCGCATTAAGCAATGTATGCATTGTTCACTAAAGATAGGAATAATCTTAGGTCAGCCAAGTTCATGCGGTTACCTTGTCCTTTGAGCGCATCATTCATCATTTAGGCATACTTGAGAGAGTAGTCTAAAACCCAAATCTAAGACTCGAGAGAGCGAATTGGAACGCATAGGCAAGAACGGGGAACTTAAAGATAAGCTCCATTTGTTAACCTACATTGCATGCACCCTAGGAATAGGTATGATATTATGTGGTCGCCTTATTTATGTGTGTCACTTTGTCATTGCATAAATAAGAAGAGAGGCTTATGTGTAGGTCCTATAGACTTATCACATATATCGCATGTGTTCTAGCATTAGAAGCCGTAGCATTCACATCGAGAGGTGGTTTACTATTGTATGTATGTTGCATGATCGCATGGCTTGCATTGACTAAGGTTACCCTTGCGGTCACTCTTAAGTATTGTAATGAAAACATCTCCGCATTTTATCTATCTTTCCCATTCATTTGTTTCATGTTAAAAATTGTCGTGTTTCTATCTCTCATGCATATTCTCATTGCGTTGTTTGTTAGATAGAAGTAGGAGTAGGATTAACTTAGTAACCCCTCCATCATTCTTTTATTTAAACCGCCGCATGCACATTACCGCATTCATTTTGCTACAAATCCCTAACTTCGACCTCGGATCACCTGAGAAACTTGCATTCACGTTATACTTGGCGTGGGCGCAAGAAAACTTATGACAGGACGTATGGTCATCGCATACATTTGCTAACGCATAATCATTCCGACGCATGATTATCAATGTATATCTTAAGAACATGCATCACATACCGCGTCCAAGGAATTTTAGTTGTTGAATAATTTGACTTCTGATTTCCCATCACCAAGTTTTTGGCGTTATTGTTGGGGACTTGGTAGCTAATTATTTGTTAAGAGTTTTGTGTCTCTGCGAGCAAACTTTTTATCTTGGGAGTATTGCAGCTTGTGCGACCAGGTTGCAAACAATATTGAAGTGTAAGTGATGCGCTGAAAGCCAGTATTGACCCCAAGGTAGAAGGGAAATCAGTCGCAAAAGAGCTTAAGGTAATTCTAAGCACATGAAGGCGTATGCACCCAACAATTGTTGGAAGTTCCAAAGGTCAGGGCATGATCTTTGACCCAAGAAGTTGAGAGCAATCTCCTGCCTGGAAGACTCCTTGTGGTGACAACACTCCTATTTTTCCAGCCGTTCATGACAGAGACTTTCATTTCACTAGGATGACCATAAGTAACATGACCTTAATCCTGAGTGAGTTGGTAACTCTTGCCTATGAGAGCGGTCCTTTGATTTGCATGGGTGCGAGTGGCCAGATTGCCGACTTAAATCTACCACTTTGGGGATTCGTCTGATTGGGGAGCTGGGAACTCAGCTACACAAGATGGTGTTCACTTCTTCCCCAAAGTAGGAGTAAGTAGATAGATTGCTCCCTTAAGGGCTGATTCCGGAGCTTGAACGATATGGCGCCACACACTTTCTCATGGCCCAAGAGGTGTTCACTCATAATAGGACTATGATGTATTGTTCATTAGAGGAATCAGTGGTACTTAAGGAGTTAGATGTAACTATAAGGGCAAAATAGTAAATTGGCCCAGGTGTACTTACGAGCAATCTATGAAGGGTTATCGTACTATTGATTGGTTATATCCAATGGACACAAAAATATATCTGTAGTGAGAAGAGTGCAGTTGTTGGTCTTTAATGGAGTGCCCAACAGTTATCGGATGGTGGATATCGTGATTAAAGTGTTTAGTCAGTTATTCACGTATCATTGGAGCTTCAAGCTACAGGTCCATAAGGTCCCCTTGGTAGCTCAATGGGTTCAAGTTGAGAATCAATTTTTGAGTTAGTTTGAAATGTTCAAATTAACAAGATGGAATTTGACTATATATGATATAATTAAATTGGTTCAATTATATATGATATAATTGATTTGATATATAAGATACATTAATTGGAGGAATTTGATATAAATTTGATTTATATTAAATAAAGGAGAAAAAGAACTATGATTTAAATATTACATATAATGTGATATTAAAACTATAGGTTATAAATATAATATGATAAATTAGTTATTATATTTATTTATAATTAAACAATTATATGATAATTGGTTGGCTATTTTCTCCATTAACTTGTGAAGATGGGAGGTTATTTTCAATTTTAATAACTGAAGGATAAAATGAAAAGTGTTTTCATTTTGTTGAAAGATCGCTTCATTTAGTGAATTACTAATCGTTTACTCACGAGAGACTACACGATAGCCTTCATGAGAGACTAAATGACAACGAGAGATTTACTAAACGATCTAGCGAGATTTACTAAACGATCATGTACAGAGAGAGACTAAACGATGGTATAGAGCAAGATTTGCTAAGTGATTGGCTAGGTGATTCTCACGAGAGCGAGATTTACTAAACGATCAAGTACTCTCTGTCTATGCGATAGACAAATCCTTTCTCCCAATTACTTGATCCTGTAGTTCGATTTTTTTCTTCCTCCTTCCCAAGACCAAATCAACACAGAGCACACACCTCTTGGATTCTCACTCCAAGAATACCAAGGTGATCGAGTGGTAGTGTCAAAGGGTTCTTGTTTGAGGAGTAGACTGTTCGTGATCTGAGCGATAGTGAGAGATTGACTAGACGATTGTAGTGACAGGGAGAGGTTGCTGTTCAATTGCTCACGAGAGTGAGATTGCTGTCCAATTGTTCACAAGAGCGAGAGATTTATAGGAGAAGTGTTCTTTAAAGATTTGTCTCTTATTCCTTTTTGTATTTGATCACTTAAGCATGCTGTAATTTTGTATAAGTTGCATAATTGTTTTGTATGTTTGTGAATGCCTTATTCTTTCACAATGGACTTGGAAAGATTTTGCTTCTGCTCACTGATTCTCTTGAATAAGAGTTCCTTCATCAACAACCCTTACTGATTCTTCAGTAGCTTCATTTAATACTAATTTGCTCCATGGTTTATGATCTCTCATGTGGTCTTCCTTCACGAATGTAACATTTTTTGATACAAACACCTTATTTTCTTGAGGATTGTAGAATAGACCACCTCTCGTTTTTTTAACCAACAAATTGGCATAACCTTGCACGTGGTTCCAACTTCTTAGGACTTGTCACTAGTACAAGTGTAGGACAATCGCAGATTCTAAAGTAACCTAAATTGTGTTTATGCCCCCTCCATAACTCGAAAGGCATTTCAGAAACACTTTTCGAAGGAACATTATTCATGATGTGAACTGTAGTCTCTACTGAATATCTCCATAATGAGCTAAAAAATTGAGCATAGCTCATCATGGAACAAATCATGTCTAACAAGGTTCTATTTCTCCTTTCTGATATACTGTTCTGTTGAGGTGTACCAGGTGCTGAGAGTTGGGATTGAATTTCATGTTCTATCATATAGTTCTGGAATTTTAAATCCATGTACTCTCTACCCCGATCGAAATGTTTTAATTGTTTTACCTAACAGGTTTTCAACTTCAGCCTTATACTCTTTGAACTTTTCAAAGGCTTCAGACTTGTGTCCCATTAGGTATAAGTAGTCATTCCTTGAATAATCATCTATGAAAGAGATGAAGTATTCCTATCCTCCTCGAGCTTTTACATTCATCAGACCACAAAGATTTGAATATATGAGCTCTAAGGGCACTTTGACTCTATAACATTTTCCACTAAAAGGTCTTTTAGTCATTTTTCCTTTAAGACAGGATTCACATGAAGGTAATGAATCATCTTCTAACTTGCTTAGAGGTCCACTCTTTACCAGGCTCTCAGTCCGTTGAGATTTATGTATTATTGTTACTTGGAGAAATTCTTTGCCTTTTAGTTTGAGTATTCACAGTTTTGAACATTTCATGATTTAAAAGTGCTTTTTGATTCAGTTGGTCTCAACACATATAAGTTGTCTTCTAGTCTAGCTGAACAAATCGTGACACCATTTTTCATAATGAATACTTTATTGAATAAAAAAGAAACAAAATATGATTTTTCAATTAAACAAGAAATAGATACAAGGTTCCTCTTCGTTTTAGGAACTATATATAAGTTTTCCAAAAACAGGTATCTATTTCTAAAAAACAACTTAGCAGCTTCCACTGCACGAGCTGAAATGGCATTTCTCATTCCAACCTTGAGCATCATTTCACCCTCATCGAGCTGCTAGAAGGAATTAATTCCCTGTAAAGAAGAAAAAACATGATTAGTGGATCCTAAATCAAGTATCCAGTCATTTTCCACTAAACAAGTTTCCAGGACTAGTAAATCATATTTACCTTATCTTTTTTCTTCTTAACGAGGTACTTAAGGAAATTTCGTTTCCAATGACCATCCATATTATAGTGGAAGCATTTGCCCTTATCAGCTACCTTGCCCTTACCCTTGTCTTTTTCAGCTGCGGAAACCTTCCCCTTCCCTCCTTTCTTTTTCTAGATCTTCTTAGAACCAGAAGATAATGGAACAGACTTAGTTCCAAAGGATGAACCATTGTGGAACTTCTTGAAATGGGCAACATTTGCCTCTCCTTCTATCCGTCCCTTACTTTTCATAAGAGACTAATAAGTCTGTAATTCATTTATGAGAGTAGTTATGGTATACTCTATTTTATTCATAACCACATTGCTATGAAATTGAAGAAAACTCTTCGAAAGAGATTCTAAAATAAAGAACACCTGACTTTGCTCGTTGATGACTGCACTGTTTGTCTCAGCAACATTGAAGTGGACCATCAGATCGAGAACATGTTTCCTAACTGATTAGCCTTCCTTCATGCACACGTTATAAACGTACTTGAGGGCTTCGTGCCAAATCTGAGAGGAGGATTGTCCAAACATCTCCTGAAGGGACTCCATGATTTGACGTGCAGTGTTCAATGCCTCGTGTTTCTTGGTAGGAACGTCAGATAGACTTGCCAAGATATAGACTCGGGCCTTGTTATTGGCCTTCGTCTCGCAGTCATAAGTATCCTTCAACACTTGGGATGCATTATGAGCGGGGATTGGAGGACATTCCTCTATTAAGACGAACTGTAGATCATATATAACTAGAATTGTATTCAAGTTAGATTTTCACGTCGCATAATTTTCTTTGGTTAATTTTTCATTCTTAAGCAAGGAAATGATTTTTGAAGACATGCTGAAACAAATAACGAACAATTGACTGTTTTAGTTATATTTGTCTTGTTCCATTACAAAAACAAGTATCCAATCAATTTAGCAAAAACATGTAATCAAAGACCCTTAATTAAACTATTGATTTAGTTTTTGCAACGATACTTCAGAGATTTAGGACAACAGCCATCGAAGGGTGATCAATTACCCCTTCCCTGAATTGATACAATCTCAGCTAATTACTGAATTAGAATAACTCTTATTCCTATAGTATTTAGCTACCATTGTTCGGTCAAGGATTCATTGACTAGTTTAATTCATCGCATAAATATGACCCTACCTTATCGAATCCTAGAGGTACGCTTCAACGAGCTACCGAAAGGAAAGAAAATTGTGTAAGATCAATCTAAGAAACCCTATCCATTACTGAAGTTTGTTTCGAATCTTATGATTAAGCCCTTCGAAGGGATGGTCGCTCCATAATGACATGCAAACGGATCATAGGATTCTCACGGTGCAACCTAATGGAGGAGACCGTAGGATACGTTGACACTCGTCCTTCTCCGAATTACTATGAATACTTTCCTATTCACCTTGGTATTGACCCATACAAACACTTTCCAAAGGGAGGACGTGCCTAGGTGATATGAAGCCGAGCATGGATCTTACGGTGTGAACTCTTAGAGACATGCGAGCTAAAAATTGATATATCTCATGTACCATTTTTCTCCTCCCACTAAAGTATTCTACTCATTTTAAGGTTTTATTATACTTAGTTAAACTCCGGCTAATGAATCTATCTAAGTCCTTTTTAATTTGCTCAATATAACATTGATATCAATTGTTTCAAAAATACTTGGATTTATCAAACTCTTTAATAAAATCAATCATCTATTGCATGCTTATAAAATATTTTCCCAATTCACCTTCCAGGTCGGTTCTCAGATGGAGGTGTTTCATTTTCGTCAGCTTAAATACCCCTACCTAGATAGAACGTTCCTTAAACAAAGGTCCATTATGGGCAATTATTTCATAAATTTAATCTTTTAATAGAATGTATTTTAATCCTATTAAAACAAATTAAAATAAACCTATTTCTAATCTCATTAGAAATACTTCTAACATAGGTCTAGGTGAATTAATTTTAAACCATTTAAAATAATTTGGACCTATGTTTGCATGCAACTCTTGATTATAGATTTTAATCTATTCCATTAAATATATAACATTTATATTTTAATGTTGTATTAAAACCTATCATTTGCATCCAATGACGTCGATCAAGTTTAAATTCTCTCAATCATTTATGGTATTTAATATAAATCACATTTATACTAAATTTAATTATATAAATCTAATCCATACAATTAATATTTAAATTATATCCAAATATTTAATTCCTCTCAAAATAAACTTTATATTATAATGTCTCAAATAAATTATATTAATTATATCATATATAATTAATTCTCTCAGTTAATTTGAACAATTCAAATGAATCCAAAATTAATTCTCAATAATCCCAGTTAAGCTATAGAGGGGACCTTATGAACCTGTAGATTGAAGCTCCAATGGTACTCGAATAATTAATTAAACTCTTTTAATTAAATTACTCAACATCTATTAACTTTCGGTCACTCCACTGAAGACTAACAGCTACACTCTTCGCATTACATATATATTTTTGTATACATTGGATATAACCAGTCAACAGTACAATGACCCTTCACAAATTACTTGTAAGTACAATTAGGTCAAAATTATTGTTTTGCCCCTATAGCTACATCTAATTCTTTAAGTACTACTGATCCTCTAATGAACAATAAGTCATAGTCCAACTATGATCAATCCCCTATCAGGTCAAGAGATGGTGTGGTGCTACATTGTTCAAGCCCTGGAATCAGTCCCTAAGAGAGCAATTTATCTACTTACCTGACATTAGGGAAGGAGTAAATTTCGTCTTGTGTAACTATGTTCCCAGCTCCCCAATCAGATGAACCCTAAAATGGTAAACATATTGAGTCGGCGATCTGGTCACTCTCACCTATGTAAATCAAAGGGCCACCTTCATAGGCTTCACAACTTTAGGATTCAGGTCATGTCACTTATGGTCATCCTAATGAAATGTAAGTCTATATTATTAACGACATTATATAACGAGACTATTCATTTCATGGTCTGATCTTATACAAACGCTTTTATATAGAACACCCCGCTCACATCGCTCTACATGAATAATCAAGATCAGATCATTTGTAGAACTTTATAACAATTGTAACATCTACGAAGTAGGTCGTATTCATAATGTCACTAGGATAAGGTACCAGCCTTATGCATCTACTACAGATCATTTAGGTTATCACTTAGATATGATCCATCTGTATGTTTCTACATATATATTTAAGCAACAAAAGATAACCTTGGATGTTAGTTTATTGGTTTTGTGGTTTAATGCTACTAAACGTCGAATAAAATACCTCATATTTTATTAAATAAATAAATTATTGGTACTTTACAATTACAAACTACAGAACCCACGAAATTTAGGGCATCAACCCCAACAATCTCCCACTTGTCCTAAAGCTAGTGAGGTGTACATTATAAAAGTCATACTAATACAAAAGTACACAAAACAAGAAACTAGGGCATAATACGCACCGAATACAAAATCTCTCACTTGTCATAGACTAGATGTGACATGTCTCATAAACCTATACTCAGCAAGTGACCCTCAAACACCTTAGTCGTGAGGGCTTTTATAAATGAATCAGCAACGTTGTGCGTCGAAGCTATCTGTGTGACGATCACGTCCCCTCGATGCATAATCTCTCGAATGAGATGATACTTCCACTCTATGTACTTCCCACGTTTGTGACTCCTAGGCTCTCAGGAATCAGCCACAACACCATTATTATCACAATAAAGGGTGATGGATTTTGACATGTCTGGAACCACTTTCAGATCAGTCAGGAACTTCTTGAGCCACATAACTTTCTTAGTAGTTTCATAAGATGCTACATATTCAGACTCCATAGTGGAGTTAGCAATGCACCCTTGCTTGGTGCTCCTCCCGACTAATGCCCCTCCGTTAAGAATGAACACTGATCCTAATGCAAGGATCAAATCCTTAGAACTATACACGAGTAGTCCTTAATTCTCCGAAGATACTTTAGGATGTTCTTAATAGTGGTTCAGTGATCAAATCCTAGATTATATTGATATCTATTGACTATCCTCACTGTATAGCAGATGTTAAATCTAGTATATAACATCACATACGTTAGGCTACCAACAGCCGATGCATAAGGGATCGTCTCATTTCCTCAACCTCTTGAGGTGTCTTAGGACATTATTCCTTAGACAAAATAACTCCATGCCTAAAAAGGAGCAAACCCCTCTTGGAATTCTGTATAAAAAATTTGACAAGTATCTTTTCAATTTACGATGCCTAAGATAGGGCTAGCATTTTGTTCTTTCGATCTCTAAAGATTTGAATGCCTAGAACAAACTGTGTCTCTCTCAAATATTTCATTTGGAATTGGGTCGCTAGCTTATATTCCAAGATTGAGAAGCTTGTTTCAATCCATAAATGGGCTGATTAAGCCTGCAAACCTTTTGCTCTTGACCTTGGGTTATGAATCCCTCAAGCTGCTTCATATATATGGTCTCCTCAAGATTGTCATTCAGAAAAGCAGTCTTACGTCCATTTGCCAAATCTCATAGTCATAATATGAGACAATGGATTATTCGAATAGACTTCAACATGGCAATAGATGAAAAAGTCTCCTCATAGTCGACTCCCTCAATTTGGGTATAACACTTTGCCACAAGTCTAGCCTTAAAGGTTTGCACCTTCCCATCAGCACCTCATTTTCTCTTGTAGATCCATTTGCAACCTATAGATTTAACCCCATCAGATTGATTTACAAGATCCTAAACCAAATTGAAGTACATAGAATCAC